>NC_086098.1:98894040-99197070 GCF_963921235.1 Mobula hypostoma | reverse complement strand
GATGCAACCATGGCTGACAAGAGAAGTCAAAGCCAAAGTTAAAGCAAAGGAGAGGGCATACAAGGAAGCAAAAATTAGTGGGAAACAGAGGATTGGGAAGTTTTTAAAAGCTTGCAAAAGGAAACTAAGAAGGCCATTAAGAGGGAAAAGATAAACTATGAAAAGAAGCTAGCAAATAATATCAAAGAGGATACTAAAAGCTTTTTCAAGTATATGAAGAGTAAAAGACAGGTGAGAGTAGAGATAGGACTGATAGAAAATGATGCTGAAGAAATTGTAATGGGAGATAAGGAGATGGTGGAGGAACTGAAAGAGTATTTTGCATCAGTCTTCACTGAGGAAGACATCAGCAGTATACCGGACACTCATAGGTGTCAGGGAAGAGAAGTGTGCGCAGTCACAATTACGACAGAGAAAGTACTCAGGAAGCTGAATAGTCTAAGGGTAGATAAATCTCAAGGACCAGATGGAATGCACCCCCATGTTCTGAAGGAAGTAGCTATGGAGATTGCAGAGGCATTAGCAATGATCTTTCAATAGTCAATAGATTCTGGCATGGTTCCGGAGGACTGGAAGATTGCAAATGTCAGTCCGCTATTTAAGAAGAGGGCAAGGAAGCAAAAAGGAAATTGTAGACCTGTTAGCTTGACATCGGTGGTTGGGAAGTTGTTGGAGTCGATTGTCAAGGATGAAGTTACAGAGTACCTGGACGCATATGACAAAATAGGCAGAACTCAGCATGGTTTCCTTAAAGGAAAATCCTGCCTGATGAACCTATTGCAATTTTTTTGAGGAAATTACAAGTAGGCTAGACAAGGGAGATGTAGTGGATGTTGTATATTTGGATTTTTAGAAGGCCTTTGACAGGGTGCCACACATGAAGCTGCTTAACAAGATAAGAGCCCATGGAATTACGGGAAAATTTCATATGTGCTTAGAGCTTTGGCTGATTGGCAGGAAAGAGAGAGTGGGAATAAAGGGATCCCACTCTGGCTGGCTGCCGATTACCAGTGGTGTTCCACAGGGGTCTGTGTTGGGGCCGCTTCTTTTTACTTTGTACATCAAAGATTTGGATTATGGAATAGATGGCTTTGTGGCTAAGTTTGCTGATGATACAAAGATAGGTGGAGGGGCCGGTGGTGATGAGGAAACACAGAGTCTGCAGAGAGACTTGGAGAGATTGGGAGAATGGGCAAAGAAGTGGCAACTTAAATACAATGTTGGAAAGTGTATGGTTATGCACTTTGGTAGAAGAAATAAATGGGCAGACAATTATTTAAATGGGGAGAAAATTCAAAGTTCTGAGATACAATGGGACTTGGGAGTCCTCGTGCAGGATACCCTTAAGGTGAACCTCCAGGTTGAGTCGGTGGTGAAGAAGGCGAACGCAATGTTGGCATTCATTTCTAGAGGAATAGAGTATAGGAGCAGGGATGTGATGTTGAGGCTCTATAAGGCACTGTTAAGACCTCACTTGGAGGACTGTGTGCAGTTTTGGGCTCCTTATTTAAGAAAGGATGTGCTAACATTGGAGAGGGTTCAGAGAAGATACTCTAAAATGATTCTTGGAATGAGAGGGTTAACATATGAGGAACGTTTGACTGCTCTTGGACTTTACTCCTTAGAGTTTAGAAGAATGAGGCGGGACCTCATAGAAATATTTTGTATGTTGATAGGCATTGTCAGAGTGGATACGACAAAGTTGTTTCCCATGGTGGGGGAGTCCAGTACGAGAGGGCATGACTTAAGGATTGAAGGGTGCCCATTCAGAACAGAGATGCAAAGAAATTTTTTCAGCCAGAGGGTGGTGAATCTATGGAATTTGTTGCCACGGGCAGCAGTGGAGGTCAAGTCATTGGGTGTATTTAAGGCAGAGATTGATAGGTATCTGAGTAGCTAGAGCATCAAAGGTTATGGTGAGAAGGCGGGGGAGTGGGACTAAATGGGAGAATGGATCAGCTCATGATAAAATGGCAGAGCAGAGTCGATGGGCTGAATGGCCGACTTCTGCTCCTGTATCTTATGGTCTTATGGTTTTGCTGGGCTTATTCATTAAGTCACACGTGAAGGCCAGGAGCTGGACTTCGTTGTCAGAGCCTATTTGAGATGCACGTCGTTGGGAGCATTTAATACAAACGTAGATGGTAGGAGCATATCCACACAACCACCCCCGCCCCCCAGCTATAACAGTCTTAACAACCAATGAATGTCCTAGTGCTGACTTTAAATACAGGGAAGAGAAATCTGATCTATGTGTGCAAAATGTTTAGGTGACATCAATGACAGTAATTACCCACAATCCTAAAAGGCATTGGGACAATTTCTGTTCAGTGACTTGCTTCCTGAGCCAATACTCATTAGGCAAAAATACAAATTTACTTATCAAAATCAAACCTAGTCCACCAATCAATATGATCATGAGTGATCTGTCCCAGGCCTCAACAAATCCACTTTGACAAATCTGCCTCAACTTTCAATCTGCTGATTTTTCAAAAATGGATCCACGTCCAACTTAAATGCTTTTAAAGACCTAGACTCTACAACTCTGAGATAAATTCCAGAAATCTACTACCTTCTGTGTGAAATCATTTTAATCAATGTTTGTATTGTGAATAATTTGTTGCAAATATTTCTTGATATATTTGCTGATGTCCATAAGATACCTGGAAAATGCTCTTCTATTAATATTCTGTATTTAATTCAACTCTGCATGATATGACATTGTTAATCTTACTAGAAAACAAAATTCTGCTATACTTTGCAAAATTTAACAAAATACAGAATTTCAATATAATCAGCTTTGTTTCAGCTTTGATCTGAAAGTAATTCCTGCATATTTTAACAAGCTGAGATAAGAAATTTCAATTTCAAAAATGAAGCAAGTGAGGAACTGTACTACAACATGGTATTTATATTTTACATTTCAAATTATGATTTAAAAATGTTTAAATCTTTGGTAACTGCAATGTAATTTTAACACACAGCCCTGCTCTCCTTCATAACTGGGAGATGTTTTACAAATGTGTCAAATAAGAATAGTTCGGGAAAGTGAACACAAAAAAAATAAGATTTAAAATAACTGGGTGATGGAGATTTTGAAAAAAATGTAATGGAGTTAAATCTTCTATCACTGTGAATGGCAATTTCTAAATATAGAAAGGAGTGATATTAATTTTATGGCAGAATTAACAAAAAAAAATGATCATGAGATCCTTGACCTCAACTGTTGAAGTTGCAAATTTCGGAGCCATTGCGTGATTTATCATACATTCCATCCTTCTGAAGCTGAAGAAAGACAACAAAAATGCTGGCACACTCAATGGATCGGACTGCATCTCTGGACAGAGAAACAGGCTGATGCTTCAGTTCAAGAACTGCCAAAGTGATCAAAAGCATGTTGTAAGCTAAGGCAGAGCATGCCCAAACCAATGATCGTACTGCAAAAGGCCAAAGAACCACTTTAATTATCCATCCCATTCTGTATTGACCTATCTGCCTGCAATCTTCTGCATTATTATAATAAAGTGCAATGCAAACTTAAAGAAGACCACCTTTTCTCCAGTGTGGATTTAGTGCAATCTTATGGATTTCAGATCAAATTCAGCTTAGATAGCTGATAATATCCTTTCGTATTTTGGATTGTTATTTATTCTGCGTTAACACAGTCTTTCCTGCTGGGTATTTCCTATAGTCCTGCAATTTACACAATTTGTATTCCTTTATTTGTCTTTGCTTTCTCAAACTATTCTTATGTGACACACTTGCAAAATATCTTCCAGTTATGGAAGAGGGTGGTGCTGTGTATTAAATTTACATTGCAGTTATCAAAGAACATAGGGACAAACTTCTAACATTAGGTTAATTTTGGTTCAGGCTAGTGCGAAAACAGGGAAAATCTATTCAGCCACCCATTAGGCTCTCGTAAGATTGCATTTCCATTAGCTTCAATTATTGAGGATGTTGTGCTCAGTATACAGCTAATAAGGAAGCTGTAAATTTAATGCAAATATTATAGTAATGAATATGATTCAAACACTAAAAGAGTAATTTTATTACTGTGTGATTGATCCTGAATACATAAAGTAATATTGAATATGTAATCTGGGCAAATATTTGCAAATTTTACTTTTCCTTTCTTTATTTCTTTCTATTCACTATCCTTTTCCAATTTCCAACCTTCCTTTGTATTCACATTGCCTTTCATTTCAAGAAAGGGAACTTTTTTTTTTGTAAAGCCAGTTTGCTAACCCATATTTGTTTATCAGTCCTGGTCACCTCATAGATATGAGCAGATCAATCACTGTAAGTCTTTTTATTTATCAAAGTCAAAAAAAGAGAATCTAAGAACATTTTGTTGCTGCAGCTATTAATCCATTAGACCGATTAAAAGCTGCCTTGAAAGGCCATTAGTACAGATTTTAGATTTTTTAAAGTTCTTACTTACTTAAGATCTATCTTTCACATTCTGCCACGACCTGCTCTTATAATGACTCAAGCATATTAAGGTATTCTAAGTTCAATTCCGTCCTAACTTTACAGAAGTCACAATGTATTTCAAAAACTGTGCAACTTTTAATTATTTGCATTGCTGGCTGCTCTATTGATAATGATCAAAATGGAAATTAAACTTACCTCTGTGCAGACCTGGTATTATTTTTAGACAAAGGAGTTAATTTCAACTGTCATCACTGATCTGAATAAGATTCTGATCCTAAAGCATGTAACACTACCATTGTTGACTTGCCAATAAACTCACCAATTAAAAAAAATAGTGTGTATGCAAAACATACAATATCGAGCAAAAAATATACGCCAACATCAAGCTGTAAGATGCCAGAGAGGACATGTATTGAAAGTAAATTTGACTGAAGGTATTTCAATTTTGCCTTCTGTGGTAATGCAACATGAAGATAAATTGTCTGAAACCTGTGATCTGCACACTTGATTTGCTGGTTGCATTAAATTTTGTTCCCATGTCATTTTCAAGGGATTTCAGTTGATGCTGTCAAGAATATTGAAATACAAAGCTATTTTTAATTAGTTTTTGAAAGGATGAATGTATGCTAATTAACAAGAAGGATGTATGCTATGAACAACTGAATAGTACATTTTCACATGCTGTAAGGTGCACAATTCCAGTTTAGTCTCACTCAAAACATAATTTTTAAAGTACATATTGTATATTTACACACTCTATATATATAGTGCATGTATGTGTGTGTGTGTGTATTTACTGTAGTGTGGGCACATGGCCAAGTGGTTAAGGCATTCGACTAGCGATCTGAAGGTCGTGAGTTCGAGCCCCAGCCGAGGCAGTGTGTTGTGTCCTTGAGCAAGGCACTTAACCAGCACAGTGCTCTACTATGACACTGGTGCCAAGCTGTATCAGCCCTTGCCCTTCCCTTGGACAACATCGGTGTCGTGGAGAGAGGAGACTTGCTACTGGGCAACTGCCAGTCTTCCATATAACCTTGCACAGGCCTGCGCCCTGGAGAGTGAAGACCTTCTAGGCACAGATCCATGGTCTTACAAGACTAACGGATGCCTTTATTATTATATATACTGTGTGTATGTGTGTGTGTGTATATAAAAACACATAAATATATATCAGTATACATAAATACACATGCACTTAGAGTACATAATTTGCTTATTCATTAAAACAGCAACAATAAATACTTGCATACAGTTATAATACAACTTAATATAATAAAGTAGCAGACAGAATCTGATTACATTAGCTTTATTTGTCAGGTGTACATAATAAGATACAGTGAATAGCATCATTTGTGTCAGCAACCAACACAGTCCAAGAATTGTGCTGGGGGCAGCAACAAGTGTTGCTATACTTTTGGTGCCAACATACAACTTGTTAACCCTAACAATACCTCTTTAGGATCTGCAAAGAAACTGGAACACCCAGACAAAACCCATGCAGTCGCCAAGAGAATGTACAAACTTTTTACAGGCAGTGGCAGGAATCAAACTTGATTAGTGTTTGATAGCTAACCATCACTCTACTATGCCACCTACAGTAGGTTTTATTAATAATTACAAATTGTATTAATTGACAATGAAGCCAATGATGTTAGTAGAATCTCAGAACCAATGAGAGGGCTTGCAGGTGTGAGATAGGTTGACTGAGTGGCATATCAACATCAACCTTGCACAAGGAAATGATTGCGGACTTCAAGAAAGGGAAGTCAAGGGAACATGCGCCATACCTCAATGACGGGTTTTCAGTTGAAAGGATGAGCAACTTCAAGCTCCTAAGCTTCAACAGCTCAGAGGATCTATCCTGGGCCCAACATATTGGAGAAAGCATGAAGAAAGCATGCCAGTAGCTCTAGTATGTTTGGAGATTTGTTATGTCTCCAAAGAGTCCAGAAAAGTTTGATTAGTGTTTGGTTGCTTTGCAGCCTGGCATGGTGGTGACAATGTACAAGAACACCAGAGGCTGAAAAGGATTATAGATTCAGTTAGGTCCATTATGGGCACAACACACCCCCCACCCCACCCACTGAGGGCATCTTCAAAAAGCGATGCTTCAAGAAGGCTGCGTCTGTCACTAAGAGCTTCACCATCTGGGACATGTCTTCTTCTTATCACTAGCATTATGGAGGATGTACAGGATTTAGGAACAGTTTCCGCCTCTTTGCTATCAGATCATTTAATGCTTCATGAACCAATGAACATTATCTCCTTCTAGCTTCATTGCATTATTTGCTTATTTTAGTAATTTATAATTTTAACTCTTTACACTATACTGCTGACAGAAAACAATAAATTTCATGAAGCAACATAGGAATGGACCCTTCAGACTACACTGTAGTACTGAACCAATTAAACTAGTAATCAAATGGTCAACTAAACCAAACCCTCTGCCTACACAATTCCAATGATCTTCCATTTTTCCATAAATTCATGTGCCATTCTTATTGTCTTTTCAAATGCTCTCATGTATCTGCTCCTACCGCTACTCCAGACAGTGCAATCCTGGCACTTAGCACTCTCTGCATAAAAAGAAACTTGTCATTCTCATTTCCTTTGATGTTACCCCCTCTCACCTTAAATGTATCCTTCTACTATTTAACATTTCAGCTTTGATAAAAAGATGCTATCTCTGTCTATGCCTCTCAGAATCTTATAAACCTCTGTGAGATTTCCCCTCAGCCTCAGCCTCGAAGAAAATAACCAAGTTTGTCAAATCTCTCATTATAGCACATGCTATTTAATCCAGGAAGCATCCTTGTAAACATCTTAAAACGTAGCAAACATACAGCCAATACAGGCCCTTTGGCCCACAATGCTGTGCCGAACATGTTCTTACTTTAGAAATTACCTAGGATTATCCATAGCCCTCTATTTTTCTAAGCTCCATGTACCTATCCAGGAGTCTCTTAAAAGACCCTGTTGTATCCGCCTCCACCACCACTGGTAGCCTATTCCATGCACTCACCACTCTCTGTATTAAAAAAAAAATTACCCCTGGCTGCTCCTCTGTACCTATTCCCCAGCACATTAAATGTGTGTCCTCTTGTGGCAACCATTTCAGCCTGGGAAAAAGCCTCTGACTATCCACACGATCAATGCCTCTCATCATCTTATACACCTCTATCAGGTCACCTCTCATCCTCCTTCACTCCAACGAGAAAAGGTCGAGTCCAATCAACCTATTCTCGTAAGGCATGCACCCCAACCCTGGCAACATCCTTGTAAATATCCTCTGCACCCTTTCTATGGTTTCCACATCCTTCCTGTAGTGAGGCAACTGGAACTGAGCACAATAATCCACGTAGGGTCTGACCAGGGTCCTATATTACTTCTCAGCTCTTGAACTCAATCCCACAGTAGATAAAGGCCAATGAACCATATGGCTTCTTAACCATACAGTCAACCTGTGCAGCAGCTTTGAGTGTCCTATGGACTCGGACCTCAAATTCCCTCTGATCCTCCACACTGCCAAGAGTCTTACCGTTAATACTATATTCTGCCATCATATTTGACCTCCCAAAATGATCCACCTCACAGTTACCTGGGTTGAACTCCATCTGCCATTTCTTAGCCCAGTTTTGCGTCATATCAATGTCTTGCTGATAGCCCTCCACACTATCCACAACGCCTCCAACCTTTGTGTCATCAGTAAATTTACTAACCCATCCCTCCTTTTCCTTATCCAGGTCATTTATAAAAATCACAAAGAGAAGGGGTCCCAGAACAGATCCCTGAGGCACAGCACTGGTCACCAAACTCCATGCAGAATATGACCCGTCTACAACCACTCCTTGCTTTTTGTGGGTAAGCCAATTCTGGATCCACAAAGCAAGGTCCCCTTGGATTGCATACCTCCTTACTTTCTCAATGAACCTTGCATGGGGTACCTTATCAAATGCCTTGATGAAATCCATATACACTATATCTACTGTTTTACCTCCATCAATGTGTTTAGTCACATCCTCAAAAATTCAATCAGGCTTATCAGGCACAACCTACCTTTGATAAAACCATGCTGACTATTCCTAATCATATTATGCCTCTCCAAAGTTCATAAATCTTGCCTCTCAGGATCATCTTCATCAACTTACCAACCACTGAAGTAAGACTCACTGTTCTATAATTTTCTAGGCTATCTCTACTCGCTTTCTTGAATAAGGGAACAACATCTACAACCCTCTAATACTCCAGAACCTCTGCTGTCCCCATCGATGATGCAAAGGTCATTGCCAGAGGCTCAACAATCTCCTCCCTCGCCTCCCACAGTAGCCTGGGCCATATCTCATCCAGTGCTGGTGACTTATCCAACTTGATGCTTTCCAATAGCTTCAGCACGTCCTCTTTCTTAATGTCTATATGCTTAAGCTTTTCAGTCCACTGTAAGTCATCCCTACAATCGCCATGATCTTTTTCCGTAGTGAATACTGAAGCAAAGTATTTAATAAGAACCTCCTCTATCTCCTCCGGTTCCATACACACTTTTCCACTGTCAAACTTGATTGGTCCTATTCTCTCACGGCTTATCCTCTTGCTTTTCATATACTTGTAGAATGCCTTAGGGTTTTCCTTAATCCTGCTCGCCAAGGCCTTCTCCTGGTCTCTTCTGGTTCTCCTAATTTAATTCTTAGGCTCCTTCCTGCTAGCCTTATAATTTTCTAGATCTCTGTCAATACCTAGTGTTTTGAACTTTTCGTAAGTTTTTTTTCTTCTTTACAAGATTTTCAACAGTGTTTGTACACTGTAGTTCCTGTACCCTACCATCCTTTCCCTGTCTCATTGGAACATACCTATTTCGAACACCATGCAAATGTCCCCTGAGTATTTGCCACATTTCTACCATACAGTTCCTTGAGAACACTTGCCCCAATTTATGCTTCTGAGTGCTTGCCTGATAGCTTCATATTTCCCCTTACTCCAATAAAACACTTTCTGAACTTATCTGTTCCTACCCCTCTCCAATGCTATGGTAAAGGAGCTAGAATTGTGATCACTATCTCCAAAATGCTCTCCCACTGAGAGACCTGACACCTGACCAGGTTCATTTCCCAATACCAGATCAAGTACAGCCTCTCCTCTTGTAGGCTTATTGACATTTTATGTCAAGAAACCTTCCTGAGCACACCTAACAATCTCTACACCATCTCAACCCCTTGCTTTAGGGAGATGCCAATCAATATTGGGGAAATGAAAATCTCACACCACGACAACCCTGTTATTATTACACCTTTCCAAAATCTGTCTCCCTATCTGCTCCTCCATGTCGCTTTTACTATTGGGTGGTCTATAAAAATCTCCCAGTAGAGTTATTGGCCCCTTCCTGTTTCTAAATTGCACCCTCAGAGACTCAGTAGACAATCCCTCCATGACTTCCTCCTTCTCTGCAGTGATGACACTACCTCTGATCAGCAGTGCCACACCCCCACCTCTTTTGCCTCCCTCCCTGGCTTCTCTGAAACACCTAAAGACTGGCACTCTAAGTAGCCATTCCTGCCTTGAGCCATCCAAGTCTCTGTAAAGGCCACTTCATCTTAGCTCCAATTACTGATCCACGCTCTAAGCTCATCTCTGTGTTCATGATACTCCTTGCATTCAAATAGACACATCTCAAACCATCAGACTGAGCACCTCCATTCTCTATCACCCTCTTATCCTCCCTTTCACACTGTCTCCATGCTTTCTCTATTTGTGAGCCAAACTCCCTTTCCTCCATCACTTCATTTCGATTCCCACCCCCCAGCAATCTTAGTTTAAACTCTCCCCAATAGCCTTTGCAAACTTCCCTGCCAGGATATTGGTCCCCCTCAGGTTCAAGTGCAACCCGCCTTTTTTGTACAGGTCACAGCTGTTCCAGAGGAGGTCCCAATGATCCAGAAATCTGAATCCTTGCCCCCTGCTCCAATCCATCAGCCACGCATTTATCCTCCACCTCACTCTATTCCTATACTCACTGTCACGTGGCACAGGCAGTAATCCCGAGATTACTACCTTTGAGGTCCTGCTTCTCAGCTTCCTTCCTTGTAGTCTGTTTTCAGGACCTCCTTCCTTTTCCTATCTGTGTCATTGGTACCAATCTGTACTAAGACCACTGGCTGTTCACCTTCCCACTTCAGGATATTATGGACGCGATCAGAAACATCCAGACTCTGGCACCTCTACCATCCGTGTTTTTTTCTTGCATCCACAGAATAGCCTGTCTGACCCCCTAACTATAGAGTTCCCTATCAATGCTGCCATCCTCTTCCTTTCCCTACCCTTCTGAGCCACAGGACCAGACCCTGTTCCAGGGGAGTGGCCACTGTTGCTTCCCCCAGGTAGACCGTCTCCCACAACAGTAGTACTTATTGTTAAAGGGGACAGCCACAGGGGTACTCACTAGTATCTGACTCTTGCCTTCCCTCTCCTGACTGTTACCCACTTATCTGTCTCCCGAGGCCCTAGTGTGACTACTTGCCTGTAGCTCCTCTCTATCACCTCCTCACTTTCTCTGATCAGATGAAGGTCATCGAGCTGCATCTCCAGTTGCCTAATGTAGTCCCTAAGGAGCTGAAGCTCGACGCACCTGGCACAAATGTGGCCGTCTGAGAGGCTGGGCATCTCTCAGACATCCCACATCTGACACCCGTACAGAACACCAGACTCACAAACATACTTCCTATTCCTATCCTTCACAAGTAACTTACCTCGCCTCGACCCGTTATCGCCAAAGCCCCATTGAGCAAAAGCCCTCTTACTCTGATTCCCTCTACTCCGATGCTCGCTCCTCTGACACCCGTTGTATAAAGCTGTCTTCTTTTTAAATTCTTCCCACCAGTCTAACTCTCTGGCGTCCATGCATCTGCTCAGTCTTGCCTCGATCAAGCCGCTGTAGAAAATATGCACTCCTTTTAATTTCCTCCCGCCAGCCTAACTCGCTGACATCCACGTGACTGCTCAGTCATGCCTTGATCTTTTGCACCTTTTCCAAAGTCTTGACATCCTTCCTATAGGAGAGGAGAAGATGGCGGCACGACGCAGCTCGCAGCGGCCACTCCGGTGGCGATGTCTGTTATTTGTCAAGTAGGGTGCCATGCACAATCCTGATTTAATGGAGATGGACGTGAGAGCACGGAGGAACATCTGGTGAAACTTCTGAAATGCCTGCTTCGCTGCAGCTGCTAATGTGTGGTCTGAAATCTTCGGAGGGGAAGGCCCCGAGTCCTCAGCTTTGCTTGTTGCTTGGCTGCCAGGGTGGGGTCAAAGCGCTTGGCAGAGGATGGTGCTCGGTTCTTGGTGTCAAAGCAGCTGGTTGGAGGCTCAAAGTTTTCAGATGGACTCAGAGTCCGCTGTGGTCGGGTGCTTCCAGGGTGCTGCATCGGCAAGTTTACGGCATTTGGAGGATCATGGCAGAGAGAGTTTCTCCCTTCCACCATCTGCATGAGATGATGAGTCTATGGGGACTTTGAGACTTTTTTTTTTACCGTGCCCATGGTCTGCTCTTTATCGGTATTGTTTTGCACTGTTGTAACTATATGTTATAATTATATAGTTTTGTCAGTTTTAGTCGTGGTTTGTCCTGTGTTTTTTGTGATACCATTCTGGAGGAACATTGTATCATTTTTTAATGCATGTATTTCTAAACGACAATAAACGAGGACTGAGTGTCCTTATAATCTAATCTAATCTAATAATGGGGTGACCAGAACTCTATGCAAATTCCAGCCTAATTAATTTTTTTAAAACTGCAATATAACTTCCTGAGTTTTGAACTTAATGCCTTGTCTAATAAAGGCAAGCGTTCTATATGACTTCTTAACCACCCTAACCACCTTAACAATCTGTGTAGCCACTTTCAGGGAGATGTGAACTTGGACATCAGGGTCCCTCTGCTCATCAACACTGTTAAGGATCTTAATTGTCTCATGTCACATATTCATGTTATATACCAATGATAATAAATCTGCTTCAGATTCTGATCAAGATAGTAAAAGAAGAATATAAAAAAGTCAAAAATTAAAAACAGTAAATAGTATAATATGGAATATAATAAAAGTAGTATAATTTCTGTCATTAGGATGCCCATTTCACTTTGGAGTGAAGCATGTCACTATTGCTGTGTATGGTAAATATAGCAGTTACCCTGCACCGGCAATATCCATAAACAGGAGTTGCCTACAAATCTGTTGTTTGAAATATATACATTAATCAAGGCTTCAGGAGTATTCCATGGCACTTTGTTCCATATCACACTCAAGAGAAAATCTTCCATCATTTCCTCAGTACTGCAATGGAATGTCAAATAAGCTGATATATATGATCTTTGCTGTTGTGGGCAAGATTGTTACAAATGGAACCAAATGATACTTAAAGCTACAAATAAAAGCAGAAGTTAGAACATAAAAGTAAGGAATTAGCTCCATAATATAAATGGCTATGCAGTTATTTTTTAAAATTTTATTTAGAAGGCAGTGCAGAGTAGGCCTTTCTGGACTTTCAAGACACACCAACCTAGCAACGCCCAGCTGAACAAAAGGACAAATTTACAATGACTAATTAACCTACTAACTGGTAGACCTTTGAATTCTGGGAGGAAGCCAGTGCACTCAGAGAAAACCCGCCAGGACATATAGGCTCCTTCCAGATGACATCCGAATTGAACTGCATACTCCCTGAGCAGTAATAGTGCCGCACTAACTGTTATGTTACTGTCATCCCTGGCCTCCATCATCTTATCTTACTATGGATGTCCAGGCCCTATACACCTCCATCCCCCACCAGGAATGACACAAAGTTCTCCATTTCTTTCTGGACTCCAGACCAAACCAGTTCCACCATCACTCCAAATAATTTCTCTATTGGCTCCTCCCACTTCCTTCAAACAGAAGGTGTAGCCATGGGCACTCACATGGGTCCCAGTGATGCCTGCCTGTTTGTCAGCTATGTGGAACAGTCCATGTTCCAAGGCTACATTAATGACATTCCACACTTTTCCTACCCTACATCGACGACTACATTGGTGCTGCTTCCTGCACCCATTCTGAACTCATCGACTTCATCCACTTTGCCTCCAACTTCGACCCTGTCCTTAATTTACCTGGTCCATTTCTGATGCCTCCCTCCTCTTTCTTGATCTCACTGTTTCTGTCTCCGGAGACAGCTTATCCACTGATGTCTGTTATAAAGCCAAGGACTATCACAGCTACCTGGACTATGCCTCTTTCCACCCTTTTACTTGTAAAAACTCTATTCCCTTCTCTCATTTCCTCCATCTCCACCACATCTGCTCAGGATGAGGCTTTCCATTCTAGAATGAAGGAGATGTTCTCCCTTATCAAAGAAAGGGGCTTCCCTTCCTCCACTATCAACGCTGCCCTCAACATCTCTTCCGTTTCACACACGTCTGCTCTTACTCCATCCACCCACCAACCTACCAGGGATAGGGTTCCTCTTGTCCTCACCTACAACCCCACCAGCCTCTGCGTCCAGCACGTTATTCTCTGAATCTTCTACCATCTCCAATGGGATCCTACTACCAAGCACATCTGCCCCCCCCCCCACCAATTTCTGCTTTCCACAGGGATCACTCCCTACACAAATCACTTGTCCATTCATCCCTCCCCACTGATCTCCCTCCAGGCACTAATCCTTACGTGTGGAACAAGTGCTACAGCTGCCCTTACGCTTCCTCCCTCACTACCATTCAGGGCCCCAAACAGTCCTTCCAGGTGAGGCAACACTTCATGTTGGGGTCATACACTGTATTCAGTGCTCCCAGTACAGCCTCTTGTATATTGTTGAGACCCAATGTAGATTAGGAGACCACTTTACCAAACACCTACGCTCCACCCACCAGAAAAAGCAGAATCTCCCAGTGGCCACACATTTTAATTCCACTTCACATTCCCATTCTGATATATCTATCCATGGCCTCCACCATTGTCATGATGAGGTCACATTTAGTTTGGAGAAACACCTTCTATTCCATCTGGGTAGCCTCCAACCTGATGGTATGAACATCGATTTCTCAAACTTCAGGTAATAGAAACATAGAAACATAGAAAATAGGTGCAGGAGTAGGCCATTCGGCCCTTCGAGCCTGCACCGCCATTTATTATGATCATGGCTGATCATCCAACTCAGAACCCAGCCTTCCCTCCATACCCCCTGACCCCTGTAGCCACAAGGGCCATATCTAACTTCCTTTTAAACATAGCTAATGAACTGGCCTCAACAGTTTGCTGTGGCAGAGAATTCCACAGATTCACCACTCTCTGTGTGAAGAAGTTTTTCCTAACCTCGGTCCTAAAAGGCTTCCCCTCTATCCTCAAACTGTGACCCCTCGTTCTAGACCTCCCCAACATCGGGAACAATCTTCCCGCATCTAGCCTGTCCAATCCCTTTAGGATCTTATACGTTTCAATCAGATCCCCCCTCAATCTTCTAAATTCCAACGAGTACAAGCCCAGTTCATCCAGTCTTTCTTCATATGAAAGACCTGCCATCCCAGGAATCAATCTGGTGAACCTTCTTTGTACTCCCCCTATGGCAAAGATGTCTTTCCTCATATTAGGGGACCAAAACTGCACACAATACTCCAGGTGTGGTCTCACCAAGGCCTTGTAATGCCCCGTACCCTCTTTCTCCTTCACCATTTCCCATCTTTTACCTCTCTCACCTTATCTGCTTGCCTGCCTATCACCTCCCTCTGCTGCTCCTTCTCCCTTTTCTTTCTTCCATGGGCTTTGTATCTTTCAATCAACTTCCCAGCTCTTTACTTCATCCCTCCCCCTTCAGGTTTCACCTATCACCTTGTGTTTCTCGCTACCCTCCCCGCAACTTCTAAATCTATTCCTCAGCTTTTTTTCTCCAGTCCTGCCGAAGGGTTTCAGCCCAGAGCATCGACTGTACTCTTTTCCATAAATACTGCCTGGCCTGCTGAGTTCCTCCAGTATTTTATGTGTGATGCTATCATGGCGTAGTTTTCACCATCTGGATAAAGTAAATCTAATCCTAATCAGCTCATCTGCTCCCAAGGCCCTGTTAGCACTTCTTCTCAAATTTACATATCTAAACTATTTTTGAATATTTGCAATGGGATGCTGCATATTTATTTTTTCACCTATTGAACAATAATCTGACTAAATAAACACAAGAAATTCTTCAGATGTTGGAAATCCAAAGCAGCATAGGCAAAATGCCAGAGGAATTCATCAGGTCAGTCTGCATCCTTGGAAATGAACAAACAGTTGATATTTTGGGCCAAGACTTTTCTTCAGGACAGCTTAGATTATAGACCAAATAGATGACTGACCTATTAAGTTTTGCATACTTGCAAAATCTGTCGAGTTATCATCTGCCGGATTCTCTGTAGGACATTGACTAAAACCTGGGCAGTGAGAATAGACTTCTGTGATGACTAATTTTACTTGTGTGACCCTGCACGTCCTCACAGTACACCTTGCAAACAATTTTAACTTCCAAATGGGGGGGAGAGGATATCCACCTGAACACATTAGATCTCAGAGTCATTGAGCACTACAGCACAGAAACAGGTTCTTTGACCCATCTCGTCCATGCTGATCAGACCTTCTGCCTAGTACCATCTACCTGCATCCGGACCATATCCCTCCATACCCTTCTCATTCGCATAATTATCCAAGCTTCACTTAAATGTTTCAATTGAACCCAAATCTACCACTTTCACAGGCAGCTCATTCCACATTTGTATTATCAGTTTCCTCATGTAATTAAATTAGTAACTAAACAGCAATATCAAATTGTTTACACAAATTAACCATTTTCTATTTTGTAAAATTTACATATTATTTTGATGCTTGAATTTGGCTTTCAAGAGTTCACTTAAACTGCATAACTGAATGGGCTGAACTCCTTTAAAACACTTTAAACTTCGTAGATACGTGATGAGGTTGTATAAGGCACTGGTGAGGCCGAATCTGGAGTATTGTGTTCAGTTTTGGTCACCAAATTACAGGAAGGGTATAAATAAGGCTGAAAGAGTGCAGAGAAGATTTACAAGGATGTTGCCGGGAGTTGAGAAACTCAGTTACAGAGAAAGGTTGAATAGGTTAGGACTTTATTTCCTGGAGCGTAGAAGAATGAGAGGAGATTTGATAGAGGTATATAAAATTATGATGGGTATAGATAGAGTGAATGCAAGCAGGCTTTTTCCACTGAGGCAAGGGGAGAAAAAAACCAGAGGACATGGGTTAAGGGTGAGGGGGGAAAAGTTTAAAGGGAACATTAGGGGGGGCTTCTTCACACAGAGAGTGGTGGGAGTATGGAATGAGCTGCCAGACGAGGTGGTAAGTGTGGGTTCTTTTTTAACATTTAAGAATAAATTGGGCAGATACATGGATGGGAGGTGTATGGAGGGATATGGTCCGTGTGCAGGTCAGTGGGACTAGGCAGTAAATGGTTCGGCACAGCCAAGAAGGGCCAAAAGGCCTGTTTCTGTGCTGTAGTTTTTCTATGGTAAAACTTTTAACAGGATACTTTCATTGAAATATATTTAACTGCCTCTTAAAATTCAATCCATACTCTTTCCTGTAATAATGTTTAAATATTATTCATAATGTTTAGGATTGCTCTGTTGGTAAAGAAAAATGAAATTAAATCCTTAGAAAGAAATGACATCGGATCAGAAAATGCAGAGTCCTTCTGGGTAGAGTTAAGAAACTTCAAGGGAAAAAAGACCCCGATGGGAGTTATGTACAGGCCACCAAACAGTAGCCAGGATGTGGAATGTAAACTATAATCAGTCACTCAGTGGGCGCCGTCCCGAATCCAGGGTTGGCGGCTATGCACCTCCATCTTCTTCGATCTTGCGACAGCACGAGTACAGCCTCTCCTCCAGTTTGTTCTCCCTGGCCACCTTGGCACCGCCCGCTGCTGCCCCCGCCAAACTTGAGGCCAAGGCCATGTCGGCTTCCAGCCACAGCCACTTCTTTGAGCTCAGCCCTTCCTTAGGCGGAGGACTTGGACAGGTCCAAGCACATGGTGCAGCACCCAAATTCATCATATATCTTCTAATTAGATGCATAGCATAAAATTCGTAGATACGTGGTGAGGCTTTAATCTGTTCCACGGAAGATGGCCGTTGGCTCACAAGGAGCTCATCTGCCTTTTGTCAGTTTTTATTTTCAGTCCTGCTGGGTATCCTCACACCCTCCTCACCAGACTAAATCCGGTGAGGAGCCGGCCCAAGTCGCCGACCACTTGACCATGGCCCCCGGCCGAGCGCCGGGCACCCGCCTCCCGCCGAATCTCTCAGAGCGTCCAGCACCCGACCGAAAACCATGGTCTATAATAGGAGGTAGAAAAGACATGAAATAAGGACAATGGTATGATGGTCATGGTGGATTCAATACAGAGGTAGATTAGAAAAATCAGGATGGTGCTGAATCCCAAGAGCAGGAATTTGTAGAGTGCCAATGAAAATGGTTTTTTTAAGCAGCTTGTGGTTAAGTGGTGGAATGGCAATTCTGGATTGGGTGAGGTATAATGAACCAGAGTTGATTAGGGAGCTTAAGGTAAAGGAATCCTCAGGAGACAGTGATCATAATTATGATAGAATTCACCCTGCAATTTGATAGAGTCAAATGTATCAGTATTACGGTGGAGTAAAGGGTATTACAGAGGCACGAAAGAGGAGCCTTCCAAAGTTCATTGGAAAAGAACATTAGCAGGGATGGTGGCAGAACGGCAATGAATGGAGTTTCTGGGAAAAATTTGGAAGGTGCAGGAGAGATACATCCCCAAGATGAAGAAGCATTATAAAGGGAGGATGAGGTAACTGTGGCTGACAAGGGAATTCAAAGGCAGTATAAAATCAAAAGAGAGGGCATATTAGAAAAACAAAAATTAGTAGGAAGTTAGTGGATTTGGAAGCTTTTAAAAACGAACAGAAGCTAACTAAAAAATCCATAAGAACAAAAAAGATGAAATATGAAGATAAGCTAGCCAATAACGTAAAAGAGGATACCAATAGTATTTTTTTCAGATATACCTGCATAAAGAGTAAAAAAAGAGGCGAGAATGGATATCAGACCATTGGAAAATGATGCTGGACAGAGAGTGATGTGGAGGCAAAGTAATGTTAGATGAATTTAGTGAGTATCTTGCATCAGTCTAAACCATGGAAGACACTAGCAGTATGCTAGAAATTTGAGATTGTTAGAGGACAGAAATGAGGTTAGTTGCTATTACTAAGGAGAAGGTCCTTAGGAAACTGAAACATCTAAAGGTAGATAAATCTCCTGGGCCAGAGGAGATTTACCAGGATGCTGCCTGGTTTAGAGAGTATGGATTATGATCAGAGATTAAGGGAGCTAGGGCTTGACTCTTTGGAGAGAAGGAGGATGAGAGGAGACATGATAGAGGTGTACAAGATAATAAGAGGAATAGATAGAGTGGATAGCCAGTGCCTCTTCCCCAGGGCACCACTGCCCAATACAAGAGGACATGGCTTTAAGGTAAGGGGTGGGAAGTTCAAGGGTGATATTAGAAGAAGGTTTTTTACTCAGAGAGTGGTTGGTGCGTGGAATGCACTGCCTGAGTCAGTGGTGGAGGCAGATACACTCGTGAAGTTTAAGAGACTACTAGACAGGTATATGGAAGAATTTAAGGTAGGGGGTTATATGGGAGGCAGGGTTTGAGGGTCGGAACAACATTGTGGGCCAAAGGGCCTGTACTGTGCTGTACTATTCTATGTTCTATGTTCTATGTTCTATACCATAATTGAATGTGGTTTGGTGCCAAGCATAAGAACACAGGACAATGCTGTAATCGACAACACAAAAGCAAACCAACAATTTACAAGCAAACTGTGCAAACAGCCATGAACAATCAACAATTAGAACCAGAATCAGAATCAGGTTTATTATCATCAGCATATGTTGTGAAATTTGTTAACTTAGCAGCAGCAGCAGTCGAATGCAATACATAATATAGAAAAAAAACAAAATAAAATAATAATAATAAATAAATAAATAAATAACATGCTCAGTCACATGTACATAAATAGCACAAGAGTCACATGTGTAAATGTTAATAATCACATCAAAATAAATGTGAACTTATGAACAGACTCAATAATTTTGAACAGGACCGGGGAGCACAAAAAGCATTTAATATATATTGTGCAGGGACAGTGAGGGTATTACACCTGAATGAGTTTTGTTGAGAAGCTGGACAGCTACAGGAAAGAAACTTTGGAGATGATGATTAGTCCTAGTGATGATGAACTTGCAGCATCTCCGTGATGGCAATTTGGTGAATAGCTGATGGTGAGCAGTCATTTTACGAGCTCTTTTCTTCAGTCCAGTGATGAACAGGCCTTTTAATGTCTTTAGCTGACAGCCTATGATCTTGTCTGCTGAGTGGACCACTCACTCCAAACTGGACTTGGAGAGGGAGGAGGAAGTAGAAAACCAAATGGAGAGAGAAGTTGTCACAACACTCTCAAGAATTCATCAGGATATGAGATGTTAAGTAAAAACTCATCAGGATATGAGATGTTAAGTTTCCTACGCTGGCGTAGGAAAAACAATCTCTGCTGGACTATCCTAGTGATGAGTGTAACGTGCTTGTCCCACTTCAATGTATTAGGAACTACCACTACCACAGCCACAGACACAGCCTGATCATTAATTTCCAGGGGGTGTGACAGGTAAGCGGTTATCAGCAGAAGACAATTCTCATTTCCACTTTCCTGATAGCATTAAGCTCCAAGTTGTTACAAGCACACCATTCTGCAAGGAGGTCTACCTATTTTTGATATTAGGTCATGTCATTATTAGAGTTGAGACCATCTACAGTTGTATCATCCAGGAACTTCAGGACTTTAAAAGATTTGTCTGTGAAGGTACAGTCCTTTATACCTTCAAAATTCAAAGATCAGAGGTGCAAAGGGACTTGGGAATCTTTGTGCAGAACACCGTAAAGGTTAACATGCAGATTGAGTCATTGGTAAGGAAGGCAAATGCAATGTTAGCTTTCATTTCAAGAGGACTAGAATATATTGTTAGAGCAAAGATATAATGTTGAGACTTTATGAGGCATTGGTCAAACTACACTTGGAATACTGTGAGCAAATCTGGGCCCTTTATTTAAGAAATGATGTACTAGTCTTGGAAAGGGTCCAGAGGAGGTTCACGAGAATCATTCCAGGAATAAAGGGGTTTATGCATGTGGAACATTTGATGGCTCTGAGCCCAAACTCACTGGTGTTTATCAAATATTGAATACCTTACGAATATTGAAAGGCCCAGATAGTATGGATGTGGATAGGATGTTTCCAATAGTGGTTGAGGCTAGGAACCAGAGTGCACTGCCTTAGAATGGTAGGATGTCCCTCTTGACAGAGATGAGGAGATAGCCTGAACATGATAAATTTGTGAAATTCATTGCTGCAGGTAGCTGAGGAAGCCATACCATTGTATATTTTAAAAGTGGAGATTGACTGGTTCTCGATAAGTCCAGGCATCAAAGGTTACGAAGAAAAGGCAGGAGAATGGGGTTGAGTGGGATATGATGGCAGAATATAGTATTAATGGTAAGACTCTTGGCAGTGTGGGGGATCAGAGGGATCTTGGGGTCCAAGTCCACAGGACACTCAAAGCAGCTGCGCAGGTTGACTCTGTGGTTAAGAAGGCATACAGTGTATTGGCCTTCATTAATCGTGGAATTGGATTTAGGAGCCGAGAGGTAATGTTGCAGCTATATAGGACCCTGGTCAGACTCCACTTGGAGTACTGTGCTCAGTTCTGGTTGCCTTACTGCAGGAGGGATGTGGAAGCCATAGAAAGGGTGCAGAGGAGATTTACAAGGATGTTGCCTGTATTGGGGAGCATGAAATATGAAAACAGGCTGAGTGAACTCGGACTTTTCTCCTTGGAGCAACGGAGGATGAGAGGTGACCTGACAGAGGTGTATAAGATGATGAGAGGCATTGATCGTGTAGGTAGTCAGAGGCCTTTTCTCAGGGCTGAAATGGTTGCCACAAGAGGACACAGGTTTAAGGTGCTGTGGAGTAGGTACAGAGGAGATGTGAGGGTTAAGTTTTTTATGCAGAGAGTGGTAAGTGCGTGGAATGGGCTGCTGGCAACGGTGGTGGAGGCAGATACGATAGGGTCTTTTAAGAGACTTTTGGATAGATACATGGAGCTTAGAAAAATAGAGGGCTATGGGTAAGCCTAGTAATTTCTAAGGTAGGGACATGTTCGGCACAACTTTGTGGGCCAAAGGGCCTGTATTGTGCTGTAGGTTTTCTATGTTTCTATGTTTCTAATCAGCCATGATGGAATGGTAGTTCAGACTCAGTAGGCTAAATGGCCTACTCTGCTCCTGTCATATTGTCTAAACTAAATATACAGTACAACTAGTTATTCAGTGGTTATGTTGTTTTGTTTATTGTATGAAACTTAAAGCTTTCTGTCTCTGGACTTCTTAATGCCATGAAAACCACATTATTGGCTTTGCAAAACCCTTAAAAGAAAAAAATCTATGTGTAAACCTTACCTCAAGAATCTGACAAAAATATTCTTTATATATTAAGAAGGAGAGCACATCAAGCTAAAATGGAGTGATCAAGGATTCATTTGGGAATGAATCAAACCAAAATGAGAAGCAAAAATCCCCAAGCAACATGAAAAATGAAGGAAATGCTCAGCTCAAAGTTTCAACAAAAATTGAAAATCAGTGGCCTGAAAATAATTGGCAACAGCAAAAGAGATAAATAGGTTGGTATTTCCTCATTTTTTGAAGATACGTTTCTGACATTTTATGCATGCATTAACAGATAGTGCCACTTCCATCGTTAGCTGATGCATTTAACAAGGACAATGATGTCCACCTGTGGTAAGTACATCTAAATGATTTACAATAATAGGCAAAGAATACAGTGGCCACAATTATTTATTTAGTGAATACATACATTCTAAGACACATAACTGCATTTTTCGTGAGCAGATATAGCTCAAGGGTTGAACTTAGTCATCAAGCACTCATCCACAGTTTGAGCTGTAGTTTTTCCAGCACCATGTTAGCAGCCTGGGTTACCCTGGAGACTGGTTCTGTGCTGTGCCAGTGAATCGTGTGGATACCTTGATTAAAGTAGACATGATTAGAAACTGATTTCTGATGACATGGCGGGTTAAGTCCTGCCAGCTGGCCTCCAAGGCCAATAATGAGAAGATGTTTCATGGCTGTTGCCAGTCTACTTGCCACAAGAGCTTCCATAATCTTTTTTAGTATAGAAGCCTCATTGCACACTGGAAAAGCACAATCAAATTTGGTGAGGCCAGCCTGAAAAACAAAATTCAACAATTATTTGGAAGGTCTTTTGAAATGCATGGAAGGTGGTAAAGTTAAATCAAAAATAGCAAGGTATTTGGCAAATTGCATGAGAGAATGTGGACTTAGTTTCCTGATAAGTGATGCAGTGGACCACAATAAAATGCAGAGAGCTGATGCATTAATAATGTAAATGAATATCATATAATGGACAAATCTGCTGCTGGAGTAGGTCATTGAATTACAAGCACGGCCGATTTGATTGTAACCTCTAGAGTGCATTCTTAATCACACAAAGCTAGCAAAAGGAATATAAGCGTAGACTATTTTCTGAATGTGGATCAAATTGAGAAATTGAGAGGCATTGTGCAGGAGTTCCTAAAGGTTGACTTGCAGGTTGAGTCGGTGGTAAGGTAGGAAGATGTAATGTTAACACTAATTTCAAGAAGACTACCTTATGAAAGCAAGGATGTAATGCTGAGGCTTTATAAGGCATTGGTCAGACCACACTTGGAGAATTGTGAGCAGTTTTGGGTCCCTCATCTACGAAAGGACGTGCTGACAATGCAGAGGGTTCAGAGACAGGTGATGAGAATGATCCAGGAAATGAAAGGGTTAATATATGAAGAGTGTTTTTTGGCTCTGGATCTATACTCTCGGGAGTTTAGAAGAATGTGTTGAGGGGGATGGATTTCATTGAAATCTATTGAATACTGAAGGACCTAGATACAGTAGACGTGGAGAGAATGTTTCCTATAATGGGGGAGCCTAGGACCAAATGGCACGGCCTCAGAGTACAAGGATGTCCCTTTAGAACAAAGATAAAAAGGAATATCTTTAGTCATAGGCTAGTGAATCTGTAGAATTCATTACCACAGATGGCTGTACAGGCCAAATCATTGGGTATATTTAAAACAGAATTTGATAAGTTCTTGATTAGGAAGGGTGTCAAAGGTTATAGGAGAAGGCTGGAGTACTGGGTTGAGGAGGACAATAAATTAGCGATGATGGAATTTGGGTGCAGACTCAATGGGCTGAGTGACCTAATTCTTTCATATGTCTTGTGGTCTTACAGTCTAGATACATTTCGCCTTTGCTTATCAAGTATCTGTTTAAATCTGCCTTAAAATTTCTAAGACTCTGTATTTGCTGATTGATGAGGAAGAGAGCCCCAGAGACCTGCAACCTTCTGAGAGATAATATTTCACCTCATCCTTGTTTTTAATTGGGGAGCCCCTCCTTATCCATGGTGATATTATCTCAAAGAGTATCACCTTCAAACTTAACAGGATTAAACTCTGCCTGCCATTGGTCTGTGCATCTTACCAACTGATCAATATCTTTCTGTAAACTTCAACTAACTTTCTTTCACTGTTAATTTTCATGTTATCTACAAAGTTACAAATCAGCCATTCAATATTCATATGCAATTCATATTCTCTATGTTTGAATGCTGATGGGAGAAATAGAAGGGAAGACTTTTATTCATGTTCACAACCCTTTCAAATTGCCCTAAGGTGCCTGAAATAGGACTCAAAGACTCTCTCTCTCCTGGTGGCATCATCATGATAGATTGAATATCTCCTTTTTTATGCCATTAATATCAATGAACGATAAGCTTATGATTTCATGAATCTGTGAACAGGAGAGCTAAGACAATTCTTGGCAATAAATCTATGTATACATTTGGGTAGGATGTTCTAGGGTGGCTACTGATATAATGCAAAGGACAGTTTTTCCTTTCTTGTTGAATTAATTATTTAACCTTCAAAGCAATAACTTTTTTTTGTAAAACAGGAGCATGAACACAGAAATTTCCAATGATAGTGTTTCTCTTTGTTCTTAAGACATTGTTTGGGGGATAAATTATAAATTGTCCTTTTCTTCTCCCATTAATTTTTCCAAGATTAAAAAAACTGAGAAGCTGATGTCTCCATCTTGCCACTTCTTGGGAAGTTGCTTCCTACACTGCACTGCACAATTTGGATTCCAGGCCAATATTGAGTGGGAATGTGTAGCACTAATTATGATTGCCAACAGCTATTACACTGAAAATGCACAGATATTACCAAACTAACTTCTGGTAGGCAGTGATTAATTTACTTGGTGATTTCTAACAAACTGGCCGATAAACCTGGAGATATGAGATTGCATCCCATGACAACAGTTTGGGAATTAAAATGCTCAGAATTGAAAAACGAATGATATTGAAAAATTAGTATCAATAATAGTGACTCATTGACTGTCTGATTGGTTTCAAATCTTACTTGGCTCATGGATGACCTCCAGAAAGTTAAATACACAACAGGGAAGTATGCTTTTTGGATTATCACGTTGGTAACAACCATTACGTACACTCTTTTCTAATCCCATCTACCAACAAAGGACATGTGGCTTTCTGTGCAATGGCTATTTAAATTCTTGTCCAGATGATTCTTAAATGGTGTGAGAATATCTGTCTGTACCACCCCTTCAGGCAGATTCCTCCACTGCCCTGTGTGGCAAAAAAATCTTTCTTGATCCCCTCTAAATGAATTACCCTTACGCTAAACCTATGTCCCTAGATTTAGACATCTCAATTACGAGAAAAGTTCCTCAAGAACTATTTTATCTATGCCCATATAATTCTGTATTCCTCAGTCAGGTCCCCCCTTTAGTCTTCCCCTCTCCAAAAAAAATAACTCCATATCTGTTCCTTACCTTGGGAAGCTTACATGTGATTATTGTATTTCTCATAAAATGACATACCAAACATTTTTGCTTACAGCAAAGGCTAATTAGTTGATTTGTATTGTGTTAGTTGTAAATGCCACATGCTCATGAACAAAATTAAACTCATAGGAAGGATAAATTACTTGACAAAAGAGCCACAGTTGCCTAGTGATTAGCACAACACTGTTAAGGCTAGGGAAGTTGCAGATTTCGGATTCAGTTCCTGCTCTGTGAGGAGTTTGTATGTTTTCCCCGTGAACTGCGTAGGTTTCCTCCTGGTGCTCTGGCTTCCATCCACAGTCCAATAATGTATGGGTTCATAGGTTAATTGGTCATTTTAAATTGTACTGTCATTCGGCTAGCTCATTAGGCTAGAAGGGCCTGTTTCACGCTATATTTCTAAATAAAATAAAAAATAAAATACAATAAAAATGTATGAAAATTGGACTGAGGTTGAACTTAATGCTAACTTATGTTTAAATAATGGTATTGGTCAGATTACTCACTAATTTTCTCTGTTTTGTACAGTGCAATATCAAGTAGCAAATATCAATATCAGGAAAAAAAAAACCCCAGTGCAATTGCAAACTACAGAACGTCAGAGTAGCTATTAAGTAGTTCTATATAATTTACTTTTAAATATAGGTATGTACCTATATTATTAAATAAAGCAAAGCAAATTCTCAATTTCAAAGATATTACTTTAGAGTGATGTAACCCTCTCACTGGGGCTTCTATACAAACTTGGCTCGTTTGGTCACACTGCTAACCGCCACATGACTCAGCGGTGAGAAGATCACCTTCCATAAGCAACGTATGTCGAGGGTCAGTATGATTTGGGTTCAACCAGACAGGAAAGTTGGAATGTCCTGGGGAGGAACATTGATTGTAGTGAATGATGTGTAAATACTGCTCCATGCAAAGTTATCATTCATCAGAAAAATTAAAAAAAATTACAAAGGAAATATATTTACCAGTATTTCAACTTTAACAAACAGTTACCAGAAAAAAAATGAAAATAAAAGGGCCCATTACAGTTAACCCAGTCCAAGTGTGCACATAAATATTGTAGCTCATTTCTGAAGAAGCCAGATGCTTCACTTAGAATACTCACAAGCTGAACTACATACTGCATAAAGGACTCCAACTACAGTTCGAACTTCCCTTGAAAAACATTTCAAACAAACTGGCTATCTCAGGAATATTGGCAATTTCTCCTTTGAGCTGATCACCTGCACAAAGCATTTCTTACAACGAGGTCTCACCTTCAGGTGGGATCCTCCGAGCACCTTCCCTTGTGCTCCTCTCTGCACCAAATCACAAAAGACCCCAAACCAGACTACTGTGCTTCTGAAATCTGATCCTGCCCAGCTCTCTCAAGTGTTCCACAGCAAATGCTCCTTATCTTTAGCCAAAGCCAAAACAATAGTCTATGACACAAACAACAGGAATTCTGCAGATGCTGGAAATTCAAGCAACACAAATCAAAGTTGCTGGTGAATGCAGCAGGCCAGGCAGCATCTCTAGGAAGAGGTGCATTCGACGTTTCAGGCCGAGACCCTTCGTCAGGACTAACTGAAGGAAGAGTGAGTAAGAGATTTGAAAGTTGGAGGGGGAGGGGGAGATCCAAATTGATAGGAGAAGACAGGAGGGGGAGGGATGGAGCCAAGAGCTGGACAGGTGATTGGCAAAAGGGATATGAGAGGATCATGGGACAGGAGGTCCGGGAAGAAAGATGGGGGGGGGGGACCCAGAGGATGGGCAAGGGGTCAAGGGGTATATTCAGAGGGACAGAGGGAGAAAAGGGAGAGTGAGAGAAAGAATGTGTGTATAAAAATAAGTAACAGATGGGGTACGAGGGGGAGGTGGGGCATTAGCGGAAGTTAGAGAAGTCGATGTTCATGCCATCAATAGTCTATGAAGCTTACTGACAGGACACAATGGATTTACAGAAAAATACTGAAATAAAAATACCTCACAGCATAGCAGAAGAAATCTTAACCAAGGCTTAAACCAGTGATAATTTCAGGTGGAACACCTAAAAGCAAAGACTTGCATTTACATTGATCCTTTGATGACCTCAGCTGAGTGTTTTACAGCCAGAGAGTATAATGAAAAATATGAATGTTGTTGAATTTTTGCAGTTCTGTATGTTCAGTTTAGGCTTGCTTAGTTATAGAACTGGTTCAAAGACAGCCAATACTCCACAGAGAGATTGAAATGTTGGTATAGAAAAAGATTTGAGTTAAAACTACACTTAAAAAAATATTTAGTTGGTTCAAGAGTTTTGAATACTTGCAATTTTAAAAACTGCCATTTAACCAAACTAATTCCATAATGATGTTGCACAAGACTACCTCTCGGTTGAAATATTAGAGGACTTGATTGATTTACACGATTCAGTTAGATTTGATATTCCATATGAATTGTTCCAATCTCATGCTGTAGGTTAAAAGAATTAAATATCTCCCAAAGTAGTATGATGTTTATGAGAGTGGACTAGCAACCAACATTTAAAGTCAAAGTACATTTATTATCGAAGTATGTATACTTTGTACAACCTTGATATTCATCTTCCTACAGGCAGCTACAAAAGAAAGAAACCCAATAGAACCCACTAAAACAGAAGAAGATCTTCAAACACCCAACGTGCAGAGAAAAAAAGATAAAATTGTGCAAACAATAAAAGTAAGCAAATGACATTCGGAACTGAAGTTTGCAAAAGTGAGTTCACACTGTATTAGTTGCAGGCCACAGCCACAGTTTGGTGCAGGGATGAGTAAATCTCTGGAATAACAAGTTGAAGTTCAACGCAGAGAGGAGTAAATCTTGTGGAATAGTGATTTAAACCAGCCCGTGCCTCGCCTCTGGCCCTAGCACCCTATTCTTTTCAATCTGGCCTGGCATTTAAATCGTCCAGACCTTGCTGCTTCGGATAGTGCCCCGCCATCTCAATTCCGCCCATATCCTACTTTTCAAATTCGGCTCGACGCTTAAATCCAGGTTTATTGAACTAGAGACATAAGTTTGAATCCTAGCACCATTTCAAATAAGTAATCGCAATTCAAGTAATTAAATAAATCTGTAATCTAAGTAAAAGCTGACCTTAGTAACAGAAGTATGAAACTATTGGATTGTCATAAAAATCTATCTTGTTCACTAATCTCTTTCATTGAAGAAAATTTGCCATCTGTACCTGGTCTCCAGATTGAGTCCAGGCTCACAAAAGCAGTTGGTCTTAACTACCCCTCAGTTCAGGGGCAATTGGGTGTAGACAATAAATGCCTTAGCCGGCTGGTGTTGTAGCGGCATCCGCACTGGACGTCGAGGCGAATGGTCCTGGGTTCGAATCCAGAGACCTCCTTGCACGCTTTTCATCCGTGTTGGGTTGAGTGTTGAGCTGATAACCCAGCCTCATAAAAAAACAGACAAGAATGCTAAAGGTACGGCAAGGTTGTCACCTGATGTGCCACAAGGTGCAGAGAGAAGCAATGACTACAATAAATATCTGCATTCCATTGATGAACAACTAAATACAAATAGCTCATGATGATGCTACAGGCAGAGACTTGAATAAATGTGGAGAGATCCAAATTGTATTTTTTTTTTGAGTTTCTGAACCAGAAAATTGAACAGTGGAAACAGGTCATTTGCCACCCACCCCCATCCCCTATCCGTGCTGACCAGTGAGCACCCTTCTACATAAATCCCATTTCCATTTCTGAGCTTTCAATGCCTTGGTGACTCAAATGCTCACAATGAAGCCTCTCAGATAGCATCTGCTTCCACTACTCTCTCTAGCAGTGCATTCCAGGTACTCACAACTCTCAGGGTGATAAGGGTTCCGTTCAGATCCCCTATGATTCTCTCACACTCGCTCATAAATCTATGTCCTCTTGTTTTGTTCAACCATAGAAAAAAGATTCCTCCGTTCTACCCTACCTACACCCCTCATAATTTTATATTCCTCAACCAGGTCCCCTCTTAACCTTGGTGCTCCAGCGAAAACAGACCAAACCTCTCTAGTCAGTCCTCAGAAGACCATAAGACCATAAAACACAGGAGCAGAATTAGGCCATTCAGCCCATTGACACTACTCCACCATTCTATCATGGTGGATTATTATCCCTCTGCCTTCCCCTGTAACCTTTGACACTCTTACAATCAAGAATCAATCTGTTATGTTTTGTAACTCCAAAACCTAAAACTAATCAAAAGATAACCATGGAGCCAGGAATAATGCATGTGCTCTAGTTTCATTTTTACTTAAAGAGGCACACACTTATGACATGGTGGCGTACACTATTCATGTACTTTTACATATAACCTGTAATGAATTATGTAAACAACAAAGAATGCTTAACTAAACAATATATTTACAATGTTATTCAAATATTACTGAAATATTAAATACACTTCTCTCCTCTCTGTTTAGCTATAAACTCCAACTCAATATAGAATGCACCTCACCTTAATCACTGTGGAGGATCTCTTACTCTTGTGGGATAATGTCTTCCCTGACAAGGGGTTACACTCTGCTTGGCAGGTGAGACTTGTGGCTGTGAAACAATCTCAGGTTCTGGGTCTCCTCATTGGTGGTTGTAGGAGCCGATTCTGGGGCTGCGGGACGTGGTTCTGATAGCTTAACTACTAACCTGCTGCATCTGCATATTAGCTTTTCTCAAATGTTGCACTGGGACACCCAGATCTCTCGACATTTCAGAGCACCTCCCACTATTTAGGTAGAAGGACTTCTTAAAATTATTTTTCCTACCAAAATGGACTCTTTCAAATTATCCCATCAAAAATATCTTTTGCCAGATCACTTACTTAGATTATTAGTATCCCCTTGTCACTTACTTAAATCCTCTTGCAATTTCTATTTTAATGTTATCAGCTAGTTGTGATTTTTTACAGCCACTGCTCTTGACACCAGTTTTTTACTCAGGAATTATGTATTACTTTGAAATTAACTTCCTCAGCTCTAGTGGTGAATCTGGGATCGTATTTTCCAGATTAACAGCTTAGGTCCTTAATGTTGGTCCATTAGAGTCTAAATTGAACTACGTATCTTGCAATACAATAAATTTGGGGGTATTTATGAATAAAATAAAAGCAGTCAGGATATATTACATGCTCTGAACAGTCAAATCAGCACAAAGTGCTTACATATCACATGGGCACCCCAATAGCACAGTAGTTAGCACAACACTGTTACAGCTCAGGGAGTTTGGAGTTCATTTCTGGTGTCCTCTGGGAGAAGTTTGTACATCTTTCCTGTCAGCAGGTCCAGTTTCCTCCCACAGTCCAATGATGTGCCAGTTAGTAGGTTAATTGGTCATTGTAAATTATTCTGTGATCAGGCTAGGATTGCTGGGTGGTGCAGCTCATTAGAAGGGCTGTTCCGAAATGTATCTCTAAATAAAATAAAATTAACCGGAAATTAAATTCTAGATTTGAAAATTACTTTAATCTGTTTAGACATATGTGCCCATAGATCTTGATGATACTTCTTGTAATCCTGCCGAAAACAATTGAAAATTGTACAACCTCTCCTTGATAGTAATTAGCAATCTGGGAGGGACAATGATATGATATAAAGCTTGCGTCAGGCAGCCTTGATTGATAAAGAATAATGTTTGATAAACCACTAGATACTGATAAGATTGAAACAGTCTTACAGATATAAATATTGGACTGAGACATAAAGAATCCAAAGTAACACTGCCTAAATTATTTATACCATATGTCAGCAAAAACAAAGGCACAAGAAGCACCTCTGAGAATTTTTTTAAGGAAGTAGGACTAATTTAGTATTTTACCTGAAAAAATTAAAGAGGGATTGTGCTTATGTTGGGAGTTTATTTAAGATGGTGGAAGATACAGAAAGCTTTAAAATTAAGATGATTCTTATCCTGAACTTTAACACTGAGAGGGCTCAGGTGTACGGCCTGTGTGAGAGCAATGAAGGCCTTCCCTATTTGTATTTATTGGGATATCTGATGTATTTTGCCAGCTCCACTCATAAATATTAGATATTCTTTTAACCACAGTCTGCTCTCAACAACTGTCTAGTCAGGTCACTTCACAAGGCAAAGGGGTTGAAGCCATTTTTTACGCTAGAACTACACATAACATAGATCAAGCTGCACTTGGTGTACTGAGTACAGTTTAGGTCATCACACCACAGGAGGAATGTGGCAGCAGTAGAAAGGGTGCAGAAGAAATTCACCGGGATGTTGCCTGGAATGGAGGACTCTTATTTATATGGAGATTTTGAGATACTGGGTTTATTTTCATGAAAAATAGGAAGCTGAGGGCTGAACCTAATAGAGATTTATAAAATCATAAGGAGCATAGATAGAGTAAATAGTTAATCTTTTTATGACAGTGAGTAAGTCTAAAACTGTTGGACATAGGCTTAAGGTGCGAGAAGAGAAAGCCAAAAGATTGAGGTGGGAATTTTTTTACACAGGGAAATATGGGTATATGGAAATAAGCTGACAGGTGAAGTAGAGTCAGATCCAATTACACAGTTGAAAGATATGGATGAATAATTAAGTAGTAAAGACACTGAAAAATATGGGACTAATGCAAGCAAAATACACTTGCATTAATAAACATCACAGATAGCATGGACACGTTGGGCCGAAGAACCTGTTTCTGTGTTCTACATCTGTGACTCAGTGACTCCATGACTTTAGATCAGACTAAGAAGGATGACAGCATGCTTCCCTTGCAAAACTCCGTTGAGCTAATAGTGTGTGTGTGTGTGTGTGTGTGTGTGTGTGTGTGTGCGCGCGCACGCGCGCGCGTGTGCATGCGGCAATGACTCCTCCTACTGGCACTGCATGGAGTAGACGTATCTCTCGAACAGCTCTGTTCTTTTTAAATTACTGAATCCAATCTGCTTTGAAAACTTACTCTTGGAGTATTATGATGTCTCGTGCTAAAACTTCTAAAAAAGAAGAAGATCCCTCTGTGACTATGGAAGCTATTGTAGAGTTAATTTGGGAAACTCAGAGTGAAACGTCTGAACAATTTTCGGATGTGTGTTTAGAAGTTACAACAGAGATTAAACGAATGGAGGTTCTGCTGCAGACTTTTCGAAAAACTTTACAGGAAAATACTTCTCTGATTCAAGAACATGAAGATGCTTTAACGAGACTGGATACTAAGACGGATGAGTTGGAAATGTTTGGAGATAAACAATTGAAAATTGTTGAACCTCGAAGACAAAAGATTGTCGCCTTGGAGAATAGATCAAGAAGGAACAATATATGAATTTTGGGTCTTCCTGAGTTGGTCGAAGGCAATCGACCTTCAGAATTTTTTGCAAAGCTGTGTTTTCTGATATCTTGGATACTCCACCAAGAATAGACCGGACACACTGAGCCCCAGTGTTCAGGTCCTCTTCTCAACAAGAACCTCGACCTTTGGTAATTGCTTTTCATGACTTCCAAACAAAGGTTACTATAATTCGCCAATCTCGGTTAGGTATGATTAACTTTGAAGATTATAAGATAAGGCTGGTCGAAGATTATTCACCTGAGATGTTAAATAAACGTTTTAAGTATAAAAAGGTTATGACGGAATTATATAACAAAGGCTATAAACCTTCACTAAATTATCCCGCTCGCCTCAGGATCATTTTGAAAAATGGTTCTCCTAAGTGGTTTCTTTCGATTGAGGAAGTGCATGATTTTCTTCAGGTGAATTAAGTCCAGAAGATTAATTGTTAATACTGTATTATATAAACTATGCTTCCTTAGCTTGACCAGTTCTCTGTTGTTGGAAATTTGCGGTCTAATTTGCGGTTTAGTCTGTCTTTCTTTTGAACAATTCTCTCTTCTATTCTCATGTACTCTTTTATGTTCATGGTGATAAAACAGGCAAACTTTTGGCTAATCAACTTAAAACTTTAATAGTTAAACATCAAATTAACAAAATCTCCAAAGCGAATGGTGATGTAACTTCTGATCGATTAGAAATAAACAATACTTCCAGAGAGTTTTACTCTAAACTGTATAGCTCCGATTCCCCTAAAGCCAATTTTGCTATGGATAATTTTCTAGATCGTTTAAACATTTCCTTACTTTCTGAGGTTAATCGAAAATGGTTAGATCAACCTTTCTCTTCTGAGGAAATTGCGCGGGTTGTCCATTCTCTGAGTTTAGGGAAGGCTCCTTGTCCTGATGGATTTTCTGGAGAGTTCTATAAGACTTTTGCTCATTTGCTTATTCCTTACCTACTTTCTGTCCTTTCTGACTCTTTTAAATTAGGCAGGTTGCCACAATCTTTTTATGATGCCCCTATTTCACTTATTCTCAAAGGGAATAAAGATCCAACTGATTGCTCTTCCTACAGACCTATTTCCTCACTTAATGTTGACGCTAAAATTTTATCTAAACTTTTGGCTCATAGGATGGAAAACTTTCTGCTTTCTATTATCTCTGATGACCAGACCAGATTTATTAAAGATCGTTATTCTCATTTTAACATTTGTTGTTTACTGAATATTATTTATTATCCCTCTGAAGAAACTTCGGAATGCGTGATTTCTTTAGATGCTGAGAAAGCATTTGACTGGATTGAATTATTTATTTAAAATATTATAAAGATAAGGATGAATACTTAAATAGGAAAGGCATTGAAAAATATGGGACTAATGCAAGCAAAATACATTTGCATTAATAGACATCACAGTTAGCATGGACACTTTGGGTGGAAGAACCCGTTTCTGTGTTCTACATCTGTGACTCAGTGACTCCATGACTTTAGATCAGACCAAGAAAGGATGACAGCATGCTTCCCTTGCAAAACTCCACTGAGCTAATAGTGTGTGTGTGTGTGTGTGCGCGTGCTTAGCAATGATAGCAAATTGCTTGATTTTATTTTCGTCACACAACTTACTAAATATGTTGAACTGTGTTTCATTATCAGGTTGAGAACTAAGCACATGGCTAGCAGACCACACATTCACTACCTTAGCTTCACTGCTAATCTGCCATGCCATTGCATGATTTGATGCTATTGGGTTGCTGTTTCTTTGGCAACAGAAGTGAACAATTATCTCATAGCTCTGATTTTCGTCATGATAATGATAACAATAATTAGGGTAGGAAAAAAACTAATGTATTTCATTTCTTTGTGTTGTCCTCCAACCAGAGATTGTAATTCAAGTACTTTGTCATGTTAAGTAGTGACTTGTAATTCAAGGGGGAGTCCTTTTTTCTTGCTATGAAGCCATAAATGCTCTCTTTATGATCGTAATTTATAATTATAATTCCATAAATGATTCATTCCTCAGAGAGCAGAGGAAAGATTGCTTTTCCACTGAGTCAGATTCTGCCAGTGTTAAACTGAGGTGTAACTTTGGAAGTAGTGGATCTGAGCACAATTAATTTAATTTGCAATAAAAATGCAATTAAATCAATTGTATCGTAAACACAACAGTTATTTTTACTCAAAAGCAACAAGGTTGAAATTAAAGCAGGAAATCTTGAAAAATGCACAGTTGTTTATACAGCATTTATGGACAGAAAAGGATAATGTTTTGGATTGATGACGTGTCATCAATATTGAGTTGAGATTGTCTTTGAAACTTCCCTGTGGCCAAAACTGCTCACAAGATCTCACAGCTCCAGAGAGGTTACCTGACCCTGAGATGATGGACTCTCAGAATGGATGCCCGATGTTGGAGCACTTTGCAAGGACCAGGAATAGAGCTTTCATGTTTTACCACATACACAGAAGTTGGGTCACAGAACTAACAGGAAGAATGCCCCTTGCAACTTCAACCTGAATGCCTTTCACCATTGGAACCTCATGAACATATGAAGTGCTGTCGCTTAGAGTTGTAGAATCATACAGCACAGAAGCAGGCCATTTGGCCCATCGTGCCAATGCTGGCCTGTTGTCCAACTACACTAATCTCATATAGTCATATTTGAACCATATCCTTCTATGCTTTGCTAATCTAAGTGTCTGTCTAAAATCCTCATAATGATGCATTTGTATAGTGATATTACTATCTTCATTGTTTAACAGGTGTAGATTGAAATGAGGTTAAGGGGTTTGCAATGAAATTCATATTTGGGATCTTCCCGTTACCTTCTAAGCAGAGCAAACAGGTATTCTGACCTCACCATTTACAGTTACCGCAGCTGAAATATTAAATGTTTCCTCTCTGGACTCAGGGTAAAGGCTGATTTATATTTGTCCGTATGGGCTACGCCGTAGGCCTGATTTATACTTTTGCGTAGCCCTACGCTATAGCGAGCATGTGTAGTTGTGTCTGCATCGCTCTGCAATTCACCGCCAAAACGCTAGTTGGCGGTAGGTGGGGTTTCTATGCCACTGTGTTGAGTTTCTTCGTGAGAGACATGGACAAGGAAATGCATTTCAAATATTTTTGGATGTCGACAGGTGGATTTGACAGTTTGGTTCATCGTCTCCAACCATTTATTTTGCATCAGTGTACAGACACGGCAGAGAAAAGCAACCAGAAGCTACCAAGCGGACCAATCACAGTTGTTGCGGTTTGCATCGCAGCAACGCGTGAGTTACATTTTTGGGGAGGTGCACATCACCCTATGGGGTAGGGTACGCCGTACCTATGGCGTACATTTGACACACAAGTATAAATCAGCCTTAAGGCTGCTTTTAATATCTGCACAAGGACAACAAACTGTTGGATCTACTAACCTCTGTCCAACAAAATTCTGTCATTAGTATTCCAGAAAAATGTGTAGAAGATAAAGTGGAAGGAGGTTCCAGTGTTATCCCTCTGTTCTGTGCACTGAGGAAAATCAATCCAGGGAAAAGTACAATACACACTCACAGTGATGTCATGTCTTCCACATCCGTTTCATGATATTTCAAACTGTTTTACATCCAGTGAAGCACTTCATAAATGTAATCAGTGTTATAATGTAGGAAAGATGTCAGAAAATCTATTCACAGTAATCTCCCACTAAAATAATATAAGTAGATCATCTGTATTTAGTAATGATAAATTAGACAAGAATTAGCTGAAACATATTCTCAAAGTAACCTGTTTTTCTTCAAAATGGTGGCAGATAAACTTTCGGATCAGTATTCTTACATTTTTCTTCTTACTTTTTAACTTAGGTTATTTTTGTATTTTTTTTCACAGTAACACATTGAAGCTGCACCCTCTCTAACATGCTGGTAGAGAGAGTTTTATTTGGGATTTTAGCGCTGGAAGTAGTTACATCCCAACCTGCGGGACAGAAAGCATGGTCGCATTGTTCATTCCAGGGACCAGCTGCTTGCGCTAATACCGGCCGGTTTAGTGAGCAGAGCGGCAGACACCCCTGCTGAAACCTGGAGGAAAACACACAGAGGATGCAGAGGGGGATCACAAAGGCGAGGAAAGAGGACCGGGTTGAGACAACAGAGACTTATGGAGAAGAGAAGTTTGGTGGGTAATAAAATGGACGAGTTCATGCGCTAGCCAGGCGTCAGAGAACATTTCAGGAGTGCAGTGTGATGTGTTTCGCTGGAATGGGGCTGCACGAGGACATACCCGATCAAAACTTCTCCATGGATGGCTTCCAGACCGTTCGGGCTGACCGGAAGTGCACTGAGAGCGGTAAGCATAAAGGAGTTGGGTGCTTACTGTTCTGGTTAACAACAGATGGTGAAATCCGGGTCATATTGCAATCGAGGAACGTGTTTGTAGACCAGATATTGAACTTCTTACTGTTGGACTTCGGCCACATTCCACCGAGATACAACACTGGGCGGCAGGGGAGGTCGTTCCTGCCTGTGGCCATTGAACTTGCAGCTCCTCGTGTGGAGGGTCAGACACCCTGAGCCAATACACTGGTCCTGGACTTATTTTCCATCTGACATAGTTTGCATTTTGTTGTTTGATTGTTTGTGTTTTGTGTATTGTTATATTTATGCTCTATTCTTGGTTGGTGCGCCTGTAACGAAACCCAATTTCCCTCTGGATCAATAAAGTGCATCTATCTATCTATCTATCTATCTTTTTACATCCATCTTTGAAAGCAGAGTTAACTTCCAGAGCTAATATCTCTTCTGAAAATGGCACCTCTTTACAATAGAACAGTGGAATGTCAGTTGCAATTTTTGTGCTCAGGTTTCCTAACAGGACTTTAGAATGTAAACTTCAAACACTTATTAAGGTAAGCAAATTAGTTTACAACTTAGATGGTTGACTGCTTATAGATTTGAGCCTATGGCTGTCTGCATTCTCACTTTATAAGATTCCAGAATGTTTTTATCATCTTCACTTTTATTCTTTGGATCTTAAAATTATAAATATATTCATAGGCAGAGTGCCAATAGAGTTGGTGGAATTTCTATAAAGCGATGTTCTTCAAGTTAAACTTGCTTTCATATTTCTGTCCTTTTTGACCATAATGAATGATTCAGGAAGATGGATGAAAAACAATGGGCTTGCTGAGTCTACATAAGTTAGAACCGTTATTTTAACTGACACACTTTGATGTTTAGGCAACATATTTAACTGGCATCCAGTGTTCAATAGCTTCAATTATTTAACAGCTGGCTTTTGGAGGAAGGGATACACTTCTTCCAGTATTATCCTTTACTCTTTTGACAATACAGTCCACAGTGCAATTCTATTGTGTAATCCTGTTCATTCTGCATAGTCTGACTAGTCCGGTCCTAACACACAATCCTGTTTCTGGCTAACAGTGATCCCCTCACAATCTTATCATGCACTCCTAGCCCACAAGTACTACATTGTTTATCTGATCCTGTCTGAATCCTTTCCAAATGTCTTTCTCTTTGAAATCTCTGATTTCCCCCGGGATCAATAAAGTATGACTACTATTTAGAGTTTTCCAAGATGCTGACTTACAAAAGGAGTCACAACATGTGGGCGACTACTTTTAATTAATTCATTCATTTATTTAGCGATACAGCGCGGAGTAGGCTCCTCTAGCCCTTCAAGCCAAACTGCCCCAGCAATTTACAATGACCAATTAACCTACTCAGTACATCTTTGGGCTGTGTGAGGAAATTGGAACACCCGAGGAAACCCACATATTCCATAGGGATGACATACAGACTCTCCTTACACAGGACGCTGGAAAAGACTCCAAACTCCGATGCCCCAAGCTGTAATAGTGTCACGGCAACAGCTATGCTACCATGGTGCCCCAAGCTTGATCTTCATACCAGTGTTAATTTGATCATCATTATCACTAGAAAGACTTCCATCTTCCAAGTTCAAAGTCTAAAGTAAATTTATTAACAAAGTATCAATATCTTAATATGATCCAGTCTTTGTTTCTATTAATGAAAGCCCCTGAGTAGTGACTCTTGACTTCTGAAAGCCTTAATGAAATTCTCATACCTGAAATACTTTTGGTAAATCTCTAGAACTAGGAAGATACTGTATCTTTCCACTTCCTGTATGCATATATTATGATATTACAAAGACTTGCACTTTGCTGCATTTCCTGCCCAGATTCTTCTGAGCTCATTTACCTATGATGAATGGATTATACGTGGGCACAGTTAAACCAACAGATTTTGACACTGTCCTGGCAATACACCTGCACAGCATTTCAAATCACCCAATCACTCGTCTGCAGAATCTTCCAACATAACTAAGCAGTTTTGAAACTGCAGCTTTTCTAGCCTAGGGCCCGCTGTTATATTGAGGGGATGCTGCATTGGCACCAGAATGTGTGATGACACTTGCAGGGTGTCCCCAGCACAACCTCAACCTGTGTTGGTTGTTAATACAAATAACACATTTCACTGTATGTTTCAATATATGTACATGTGACAAATAAATGAATCCAAATCTGAATCTATTCTATCTCAAATTAAAGTAAAGTACAGTAGGCACAGCATATATGGACATTAACAAAGCTATGCAACTAAGTATTATCTTTCCAGTAAGTCAATCATATGTTGTGCAGATGACAAGTTTTAAATGATCAAAGTTCTAAGCACATTTATTATAAAAGTATCATACAACCTTGAGGTTCATCTTCTAAGTAGCTGCCATGAAACAAGAATACCCAAAAGAGCACATATAGAAAAGAAGACCGTCAAACTCCTAATGTGCAGAGAGGAAAAAAAAACACATCATGCTCATAAAAAGAACCCATAAAAAAATAAAAGAACCTATAAAGATAAAGACCTTGAACACCGAATGTGCAGAGAAGAACATATCATGTAAACAATAACTGCAGGCAAATAGTGTTCTGAACTGAAGTCCACAAAGGGAGTCCCATAGTTCATCGTCGCTCAGCACAGAGCTGAGTAGTAGAGCAGCAAGCTGAACCAGCCCATCTCTCGCCTCGGATCCTGACACTCTGACCTTTTCAATGTGGCCCGGTGCCTAAATCAACATCCAATCATTGGGTTCAATAGCCTCAACGCGCTCTGGGACCAGAATTCTGCCACCTAGATTCGGCCTGTCGCCGACCTTTCCAATTAATCAAAGTGGTTAAATCTCCATCTATTGTAAATATTGAGTTCAGTCACCCCATTCCTCTCTGCTGCCTGCACCCTGCTACCTCGATTTGGCCTGTACCTGACCTTTCTAATTCAGTCCAGTGCTTAAGTCTCCATCCAAACATTGAGTTCAGTGTGATGCGGCACATATCATTTCCAGTAGAGATTGTTTTGGCACAGTAGAAAGTAGAATGTTTCTCAAGCATGCTTTATTTGTTGTAGAACACTTCGAGTGCCCCAAAAGTTTTTAGAAAAGCCCTGTATCAATTCATATCTCTCTTATTTGCCCCTTACAGCAAACCCAGACTATTTGCTCAGTGGATATTTCAGGATTGATTTTTCATGCTCTTCAAGCCTAATGAGGTGGAAGATTCTGGATCAATATGGCTGCTGTATTTTTACGGGACAACAACACTTTGACTTTCAATCATTAAGTGTCGATACTATCAAATTGGCTTTGACTTAGTTTGGACTGGATACATCTAATGCCATTCAAGAAGACAATGAAATGAACTTCGGCTTGAATGTTGTGTTTATTCTCGTTACCATCTAAAATTGCATTCTGTATATCATGCTTCATTTAAGTTGCTGCCAAGTCTTAAAGGAAGGAAATAATGGCTTACTCAAGTTAGGCGTCAGGCTTACCAATTATCCTATAAATATAGAGTTTTACCTAGTCAACCTCTTGATGACATCTATCATCAATTGGCTAATGAAAGAAAGTAGACTTATTGCATGATAATTAACTTTATTGTGTTGTCCTTTTTTGTGCGAACAGGCCATACCTGAACCATGTTCCACATTATTGTGTAGATGTTTATGTCAGACAGGAACAATTCATCTTATACATATAGAACATAGAACATAAAACATAGAACATAGAATAGTACAGCACATTACAGGCCCTTTGGCCCACAATGTTGTGCCGACCCTCAAACCCTGCCTCCCATATAACCCCCCACCTTAAGTTCCTCCATACACCTGTCCAGTAGTCTCTTAAACTTCACGAGTGTATCTGCCTCCACCATTGACTCAGGCAGTGCATTCTACACACCAACCACTCTCTGAGTAAAAAACCTTCCTCTAATATCCCCCTTGAACTTCCCAACCCTTACCTTAAAGCCATGTCCTCTTGTATTGAGCAGTGGTGCCGTGGGGAGGAGGCGCTGGCTATCCACTCTATACATTCCTCTTATTATCTTGTACACCTCTATCATGTCTCCTCTCATCCTCCTTCTCTCCAAAGAGTAAAGCCCTAGCTCCCTTAATCTCTGATCATAATGCAAACCCTCTAAACCAGGCAGCATTCTGGTAAATCTCCTCTGTACCCTTTCCAATGCTTCCACATCCTTCCTATAGTGAAGTGACCAGAATTGGACACAGTACTCCAAGTGTGGCCAAACCAGAGTTTTATAGAGCTGCATCATTACATCGCGACTCTTAAATTCTATCCCTCGACTTATGAAAGCTAACACCCCATAAGTTTTCTTAACTACCCTATCTACCTGTGAGGCAAATTACAGGGATCTGTGGACATGTAACCCCAGAGCCCTCTGCTCCTGCACACTACCAAGTATCCTGCCATTTACTTTGTACTCTGCCTTGGAGTTTGTCCTTCCAAAGTTTACCACCTCACACTTCTCCAGGTTGAACTCCATCTGCCACTTCTCAGCCCACTTCTGCATCCTATCAATGTCTCTCTGTAATCTTCGACAATCCTCTACAATATCTAAAACACCACCAACCTTTGTGTCATCTGCAAACTTGCCAACCCACCCTTCTACCCCTACATCCAGGTCGTTAATAAAAAACATGAAAAGTAGAGGTCCCAGAACAGATCCTTGTGGGACACCACTAGTCACAACCCTCCAATCTGAATGTACTCCCTCCACCACAATCCTCTGCTTTCTGCAGGCAACCCAATTCTGAATCCACCTGGCCAAACTTCCCTGGATCCCATGCCTTCTGACTTTCTGAATAAGCCTACCGTGTGGAATCTTGTCAAATGCTTTACTAAAATCCATATAGATCACATTCATTGCACTGTCCTCATCTATATGCCTGGTCACCTCCTCAAAGAACTCTATCAGGCTTGTTAGACATGATCTGCCCTTCACAAAGCCATGCTGACTGTCCCTGATCAGACCATGATTCTCGAAATGCCCATAGATCCTATCTCTAAGAATCTTTTCCAACAGCTTTCCCACCACAGACGTAAGGCTCACTGGTCTATAATTACCGGACTATCCCTACCACCTTTTTTGAAAAAGGGGGCAACATTCGCCTCCCTCTAATCCTCCAATACCATTCCCGCGGACAAAGAGGACATAGAGATCCTAGCCAGAGGCTCAGCAATCTCTTCCCTCGCCTCATGGAGCAGCCTGGGGAATATTCCGTCAGGCCCCGGGGAACTCACTCATATTGTCCTCACCATCATCAAGTTCCCTCTCATTGGTGAATACCGAACAGAAATATTCATTGAGGACCTCGCTCACTTCCATAGCCTCCAGGCACATCTTCCCACCATTATCTCTAATCAGTCCTATATTCACTCCTGACATCCTTTTGTTCTTCACATAATTGAAGAATGCCTTGGGGTTTTCCTTTTCCCCACTCGCGAAGGCCTTCTCATGCCCCCTTCTTGCTCTTCTCAGCCCCTTCTTAAGCTTTCTTGCTTCCCTATATTCCTCAATAGACCCATCTGATCCCTGCTTCCTAAACCTCATGTATGCTGCCTTCTTCCACCTGACTAGATTTTCCACCTCACTTGTCACCCATGGTTCCTTCACCCTACCATTCTTTGTCTTCCTCACCGGGACAAATTTATCCCTAACATCCTGCAAGAGATCTCTAAACATCGACCACATGTCCATAGTACATTTCCCTGCAAAAACATCATCCCAATTCACACCCGCAAGTTCTAGCCTTATAACATCATAATTTGCCCTTCCCCAATTAAAAATTTTCCTGTCCTCTCTGATTCTATCCTTTTCCATGATAATGCTAAAGGCCAGGGAGCGGTGGTCACTGTCCCCCAGAACTGTGACCAGACCCAGTTCATTACCTAGTACTAGATCTAGTATGGCATTCCCCCTAGTTGGCCTGTCCACATACTGTGACAGGAATCCGTACTGGACAAACTTAACAAACTCTGCCCCATGTAAACCTTGGAACTAATCAGGTGCCAATCAATATTAGGGAAGTTAAAGTCACACATGATAACAACCCTGTTATTTTTGCACCTTTCCAAAATCTTCCTCCCAATCTGCTCCTCTGTATCTCTGCTGCTACCAGGGGGCCTATAGAATACCCCCAATACAGTAACTGCTCCCTTCCTGTTCCTGACTTCAACCCATACTGACTCAAAAGAAGATCCTGTTACATTACCCACACTTTCTGTAGCTGTAATAGTATCCCTGATCAGTAATGCCACTCCTCCTCCCCTTTTCCCCCCTCTCTATCCCTTTTAAAGCACTGAAATCCAGGAATATTGAGAATCTATTCCTGCCCTGGTGCCAGCCAAGTCTCTGTAATGACCACTACATCATAATTCCATGTATGTATCCAAGCTCTCAGGTCTTCACCTTTACTCCTGATGCTTCTTGAATCTCATTTTCAAAAGACCAGCAACATTATTTCTACAATATTTCTGGTTTTCCTCTGGTTCTCATTGTGTTAACAATCAACGGGAATTGGTGTTTGAAACCTTGGAAACAGATGGTAGCTTTTGTATCCTCAGGATTTATCCTTCAGGAAGGTGCTAGCAACAGAAACTGTATGCCAACTTAGCCGTTCTGACAATAAAGATCTCATCAGTTGCTCTTTAGAATGCAGAATTTCACCATTTGGAAAAATTTCTGATGATCTATAGCCACCTGAGATTAGAGTAAGTAGAAGTGTTTCCCATTAGCAGAAAGGTCTAGATTACCAAGCAAAGATTTTATTAGGAAATGACTAGTCATTGGCAAATGGCATTTGCATAAAATCAATAGTGCTGGTAAATCCCAGTACTTGAGATGCAATCTGTCCAAATCAAAGCAGATGAAATTATATTTTTGTGCATGTGGTGCCAGGATGAGCTGCTACATGTGGCAGTAAACAAGAAGTTCAAAAGTCACAGCAGGAATCTATTGAGAATGCTTGAAAAGACAACGTAGCTGGTAGAGCAGCAACCTTACAGCTCCATCCACCCAGGTTCAATCCAGTGATGTCTCTCTGGAGTTTGCATGTTCTCCCCACCACTTCAGTGGTTTTCTACAGGTTCTGGTTTCTTCTCATATTCCAAAGATATGTAAGTAACAGGTTAACTGGCAATAGTACGTTCGAATGCTGTTCATAGACTTCAGTTCAGCATTCAACACAATCATTCCTCAGCACCTGAAACTGCTGGGCCTGAACACCTCCCTCTGCAACTGGATCCTAGACTTCCTGACTGGGAGACCTCAGTCAGTCCGGATTGGAAACAGCATCTCCAACACCATCGCACTGAGCACGGGGGCTCCCCAGGGCTGTGTGCTCAGTCCACTGCTGTTCACCCACAACTGTGCAGCAATGCACAGCTCGAATCACATTATCAAGTTCGCCGATAATGTGACTGCGGTGGGTCTCATCAGCAAGAAAAATGATTCAGCATCCAGAGAGGAGGTGCAGCAGCTAACGGACTGGTGCAGAGCCAACAACCTGTCTCTGAATGTGAACAAAACAAAAGAGATGGTTGTTGACTTCAGGAGAGCACGGAGCGACCACTCTCCGCTGAACATTAACAGCTCCTCCGTAGAGATTGTTAAGAGCACCTAATTTCTTGGTGCTCACCTGGCGGAGAATCTCACCTGGTCCCTCAACACCAGCCCCATAGCCAAGAAAGCCCAGCAGCGTCTCTATTTTCTGCGAAGGCTGAGAAAAGTCCATCTCCCACCCCCCCCATCCTCACCACTTTCTACAGAGGATGTATCGAGAGCATCCTGAGCAGCTGCATCACTGCCTGGTTCGGGAATTGCACCGTCTCAGATCGCAAGACCCTGCAGCGGATAGTGAGGTCAGCTGAGAAGATCATCGGGGTCTCTCTTCCTGCCTTTACAGACATTTACACCACACTCTGCGCCCATAAAGCCAACAGCATTGTGAAGGACCCCACGCAGTCCTCATACAAACTCTTCTCCCTCCTGCCATCTGGCAAAAGGTACCGAAGCATTCAGGCTCTCACGACCAAACTGTGCAACAGTTTCTTCCCCCAAGCCATTAGACTCCTCAATACCCAGAGTCTAGACTGACATCTACATCATTCATTATTATATTGTAATTTGTCCTCTACTGTGCCTATTGTCTTGTTTTTTATTTATTGTACTGCCCTGCACTGATTAGTGCGCTTTATGTAGTCCTGTGTAGGTCTGTAGCCTAGTGTAGTTTTTGTGTTGTTTCATGTAGCACCATGGTCCTGGAGGAATGTTGTTTCATTTTTACTGTGTACTGTACCAGCAGCTTATGGTCGAAATGACAATAAAAAGGGACTTGACTTGACTTGACTTGAATAGTGAATTATCCCAGCATGTAAGAGAATTGATGGGAATATGGAAAGAGTTAAATGGAGTTATCAAGTCAAGTCAAGTCAAGTTTGTTGTTACTTAACTATATACATGTCTCTCTCTCTCTCTCTCTGGCTCTCCATCCCATAGGATAATGATGGTTCCTTTCAGTCAGTTAGTGGGGTGGTACCCCACTCCTCAGAAAGGAACAGCGTGTGCGTGAATGGATTTTAGGTGAGTGGGGGATGCACAGGTCCAGACCTGCCCTCTCAACATCCCCTCCCGGATCCAGCGGCATGGTGGGGTCCAAGACAGCTGGGGGAAGTTCTGTTGCAGTGAATGGCCGGACCAAGCTACAATGCAAGGGATGTCCTTTCCGCGCTTCACAACACGTGTTTACTAGATGGCCATTGACCCTATGAGAGGGTTCATCTGCCCTTTGAAGGTCTTGTTTTTTGTCCTACAGGGTGTCCAGCCGCCCTCCTCACCAGCCAAGCCTGGTGGGGGAGCCGGTTTAGTCGCCGACCACCCGACCATGCGACAGGTAGTACTGGGTTACATGGTACCAGTAGCACTCAGACCAGTGACCTGACCAGAATGACTTAACCATATAATGTATATGGAAATGAGACAAAGTTACGCCAAACCAGGGTATAAAGCCCAGTATTACACATAACACACATGACACACGATAACTTATGAAGGTAAGGATAAAATCTACAGATGAATCACACATAAATGACTAACTAAAGTGCAATTATATTAAATATTTATATGCAGTGGATAAGTGCTTGATTGTCAGCATGGACTTGCTGGGCTGAAAGGACAGCTTTACTATTGTTTGACTCTACCTCTAAATGACAAGGTGAATCAGCAGGACGTAGAAGTGGCATGAGATTATGGCTTGACGCTTTCCAAACTTTCACATTTCTTTGCAGTGATGGTGCTGGGAAACCCAAGCCAGTAAAGGTATGTTTATCAGAGAGGTTTAGGTAGAGTGCCGTGTCTCTGAAGGCTCTGTGGGACTAGTGCCTTTGCAGCTGGGTGTGTCACTGAGCTATCTAACTTGCTCTGCAGTGTCAGTAATAACTATACTGATGTCTCCACTAACTACTTCATCACTGAGATACTTATTGAATAAGTACGTAGAATATAGAACATAGAGCAGGCAGGAAAGGAATAGACCCTTTGGCCTACAATCTCTGTGCTTATTCAAGGAGAACTGAAACTAATCACATCAGCCAGCATATGGTATGGATCTCTCCACTCCCTACCTGTTCATGTCTGAAGACATCCTCTGAAATATCACTACCATATCTGTTTCCACTGGTAGTGGGATCCAGGCACCTACTACTCTCTGTGTAAAATAACTTGCTCCATAAATCCCCTTTAATCTTTTCCACACTTACCATAAAGCTATGCTCTCTAGTATTTGACATTTCCACCTCTGACTATCCTATTCATACCTCTCAAAATTTCATATGCTTCTATCAATTCAATCCTCAATCTCCAAAGTTACATAGGAAGTAATCCAAGATGGTCCCAACTTTCTTTGTAGCTAGTGCTCTCCAGTCCAGACAACATCCCAGTGAAACTCCTCTGCACTCTCTCCAAATTTTCACATTCCTTCCAGTAATGTGCCTTCCAGAACTGTAGACATTACCCCAAATGTGGCCTCACATCTTCAACCTGGCTTCCCAAATTTTATACTCAATTTCCTGACCAATCAAAGGTAAACATTCCATATGCCTTCTTTACCATCGTACCTGCTTGTATTGTTACTTTTAGGGAGCCATGGACTTGCACCCCAAGGTATCGCTGGACATTATCATGTCTGAAATCTATTGTATACCTTCCTTTTATTTATAGCCTCACAGAATGCAACACTCCACACTTGCCCAGATTAAACACCATCTGCCATTTCTCTGTCTATATTTCCACTTGTTCCACATCCTGCTGAATCTCTACAACCTTTCTCACTATCCACAACTCTGCCAGTGGTTATGTTATCTGCATGCTTAATAATCAGCCACCTACTTTGTCATCCAAATCAATACTATATATCACAAACAACAGAGTTCCCAACACAGATCCCTGCACAAGGTCACTGGCTTCAGACCTCTAGCCAGAGGAAAAATAAACCCCTGCACCACTACCCCCTGTTGTCCATGGCCAAGCCCATTCTTAATCCAATCTGCCAATTCACCATGGATCTCAAGTGTCTTGATCCCACCTTTTGGATCAGTTTACTATGAGGACCATGTCAAATGCTTTACTCATTGGCTAAATGTTAAAGAAAACACACTCTGCTAAAATGTAAGCACACTCTGTGGATTTTGAAAGCTGCTTGATCAGCCTGCTGTCTGTTCTATACTTGACAAGTCAGGTTTCTCAGTGCAACAGAGTATCCTTTTAAGTGTACACAAATGCAAAAAATCAATGCAATATACTGTCAATTTGTGACTGTTCAATAGAGGTGACAGTTTCTACCCACAAGCTCCATTTTATGCCAGTCTGGAACCAAACATGTCAGTACATGATAGATCCAGGAAAACATCAGATCTGCAAAGCTGAATTGCATTAGGGAGTCTCTGGGCCAATTTCCTTCCGGCCAATTTCCACATGCAAAGTAGGCACTAATTAATCCAATTTCTCCTTTATCACATGTATTAAGATGCAGGAAAATGAAACAGAGCTGAAGCTGCAGCACAGAAATGTCTTAACTGCTAAACTCAAAGTATTTTTCACTGCAGATTTATTAGCATTCCTTCCTTATCTAAAGTGAGGCTACCAAAGCGGTCAGATGTATACTTTGGCCAAATATAGTGCAGGAACAGAACCAGGGCAAGAAAATGAAGAAGATAAATTGGTAACATGAATATTGTTCTGTTTCATTATTAAAGCTCTGTTGAATCTCCACTGGGATTGTTGGTTGGATTGCTGTGTTGCTTTGCAAACACTGAATACATGACGCAAGTAACAGCGCTGGGTTGCATTCTGCAGTGAAGCAAATGTGAGCCTTTGAGATTTAAAATATGTGATTGAATAAAGTGCCCTAGATTTTTATTATTATTGCTTGCATGTGTGCCAGACTTTGCATCACTAATAATGCATATATGTTGATCAAAACTCAAGATGTGTGTTTTTCCCTGGAAGTTAATTCTCATTGGCATAACTTGCTGAAGAAGGTGTGGTGAGTCATCTTCATGAACAATGACTCATGTGAGATACTGCCACATGACTGTTTTAAGAAGGACATTCTTGAACTTGTACCCAGTGATGATAAGGGATTAATTAGGTCTCCAAATCAGGATAGCAGGTGACATATAGGGGAATCTTAAAGTGCCTTTGACTGTTCCCGATAGTTTGGTATGCTGCCAAAGAATCCTTTCTGAGTTGCTTTACCGTGTTTATAAGTTTTTTGAAGCTAAAATCAAACAGAGTCCTTGGGGATTATAGCAAACCTACACAAGAACTCAAGAAGGGAATTACAAAAGCCAGAGATAAATCTTTGGGTTAGCCTGCATTTGGAAAGCCATGGCCTAATTTTGGAACATCAGCATGGCTTTGTGCAAGGCAAGTCATATCTTACTAAATTAATTGTGTTTTTCAAGGAGGTGACTAAAATGATTGATGAAGGTAGAGCGATGGATGTTGAAAACGTGGATTTTAGTAAAGCATTGGACAAGGTCCTCGTGGCAGGCTCATCCATAAGAGTCAGTTGCATAGGATCCAAAGTGAACTGGCCATTTGAGTTCATAATTGCCTTGCCCATCGAAGGGCGAAAGTAATAGTCAATAGCTAGAGGTCAGTGACTAGTGGTGTTGTGCAAGGATCTGAACCGAGATCTCTAGTGTTTGTGATATATATGTATATATGACCTTAATGAAACAGAGAAGGGTAGGTTAGTACTCTAGCAGAAGATTAGTGACATTGTAGATATCATAAAAGAATGGGAAAGGATACAGCAGGATATAGATCAGTTGCAGATATGGGTGGGAAAATGGCAGGTAGAGTTTAACCTGGCCAAATGTAAAGTTTGGGAGGTCAAATTTAGAAAAACAGTACACTGTTAATGGCAATGGACATTGTTGATATGCAGAAGGATCTTAGGGTCCATGTTAATAGCTCCCTGAAAGTGTCTACATGGGTTGATAGTGTTGTAAAGAAAGCATATGGAATGCTTTCCTTTCTGAGTAGAAGAAATTAGTATAAGAGTCAGGAAGTTATGTTGCAACTTTATAAAACTACATCTGAAGTATTAGATTCAGTTCTGGTCACCCCATTATTGGAACGATGTCAAGGCTCTGAAGAGAGTGCAGGTTTATTAGGATACTACCTGGAATAGTGGGCAAGTGCTATAAGGAAGGTTTGTCAAATTTGGATTGCTTTTAACCAAGGGGCTGAGGGGAGATCTGATAGAGGTTTTATAAGGTTGTGAGAGGCATAGCTAGTGTAGACAGCTGGTATCTTTGACCCAGGGTTGAAGCACATACATCCAATACTGGAGCACATACATTTCAAGTGAGAGACAGCATATCAAAGGAGATGTATGGGAAAGTTTTTTTTCACAACAAGTGACTGTCACCCATCTGCTTCAAGGTTCGATGTGTTGTGCATTCAGAGATGCTCTTCTACCCACTGCTGTTGGAATGCGCGGTTATTTGAGTTACTGTCGCCTTTGTGCCAGTTCAACCAGTCCAGCCATTCCCCTCTTCCCTCTCTCTTTAACAAGGCATTCTCACTCACAGAGCTGCCACTCACTGGATTTTATTTTGCTTTTCACACCATTCTCGGTAAACTCTAGAGACCGTTGCATGTGAAAATCCCAGGAGATCAGCAGTTTCTGAGAAAATCAAACCATCCTGGTACCAAGCATTATTCCACAGTCAAAGTCATTTGGATCACATTTCTTCCCCATTCTGATATTTGGCCTGAACAACAGCTGAACCTCTCGAGCATGTCTGCATGGTTTTATGCATTGAGTTGTTGCCACCTAATTAGCTGATCAGATACTTGTACTAATGAGCAGGTGTAGAGGCGTAATTCATAAGGTGACCACTAAGTGTATATCTTTTAATGGATGCCATGTTTACCTGTCTGCCCTCAATTCTAAAATTTGTAGCTTAACAATATTATGAAAGATGATCCAATAACATAATTACACAGGGCAGAACTCTTCATGGGTATGACAAATTCCTCTCTCAAGGCAGATTCCTCTATCAGCTTGCCGGAGCTTTGGCCTTAACTCTACAGTTAGTATCTTGGCAATTCAGCCAATCATTGATGGGAGATGACAAACTTTGTAGTAGAAAGAAAGGAAAATAATCAGGTATTTCAGTGACATACACTTGATTTATTCAGAATGGTGAAGAAAAAATACTCGTAAATAGGATGATATTTGTCTGGAGATAGGCATAATCCCTTCAGCATCGGTGAATCATATTTCTGTTAGAATTTGAAAAGGCATCAATTATTCACAAAGCATAAATCTTGTGATTTTCTTAATACTTAATGTAGTAACCAAAAGTTAGAAAGTTATTAAAACCCACAGAATATATCCTATTTCACTGTTTTGTTGTATACACTGTCAAATTATATCACAGATCTCATTGAGATAACTCAGAAACTGTTCACCAGGCTATCAGAATAAAAAGAATCTTTAGTATTTATTAGCCTGAAGGCTGACAGTTCAAATACTTCTTCAGATGTAGATTAATGATAGATCTGCCAGTCAATATGAAACTGTATAATCAATACAACAGGTGTTGAAAATCCCCAGACACTGCTGATAGGGCACTATGTGACAGCATTCAGAAAAGAACTGTTAACCTTGTTTGATCAGACCCTCTGGGTAAAGACAATGCCTCTCTCACATTCTAATCCGATAGCAGGAAACTCTTAATAGGGTAGAGATGAAAATATTGATCCAATGGCAAAGTTATCATCGGTTATTTCATAAAGATAAAATAAATATCACAGAAGAGAACTTGTTTGGATGGAAATCAGTGAGAGAAGAAGCCAGAGGGAAGCCAAATATTTTTCAGTCTAATCTCAACTTGCTTGTAAATCTAAAGCTGATTAAAGTTTTAGCAGAGACTTTCGATATTCTTATTAAAGTAAGTTTTTTTGTCAGCATATGAAGACTTGGATTGTTCAGGATTGAGATGCAATAATCAAATTCAAAGATATTGGGCTATCAGTATCTGAATGGACTAGTATTGATATTTTATCTCAATGACACAGGAGTGAAATTTGCCAACGGGAATTTCAGGATCAAGTTTTTTGAAATGCTTCTTCAGCAGTCTGTTTGACTGAGAAATATCAAACTGTCAAATTTGGGGACAGGTAGAGCTGGTGGTAGCTCACAGGGCAGGAAGGTGGGTGTTTCGTGATGTGGCGCATTCCTTCCGTTACTTAGAAGGGCATTTTAGGTGCTCCCAATGTAAGGAGTCAAGCTTTTCAAATCCATCCCAAAAGTTCCTTTTCTACCTTAAGTACCAAAGGTGCGCAAGAGGTGGTTAACTGTGGAGAGTGGAAGACACATCTCAATGTATCACATATGAATATATCTCACTGTTTATTCAAAGCTACAAGCAAAATCAAAGACTTCACCTACCCTGGACATTCCCTCTTCCTCCTCCTCCCATTAGGCAGAAGATACAAAAGCCTGAATGCAAATAGAAAAGGATGAAGGACAGCTTCTATCCCACTTTTCTTATGTGATGCTTATGTGACGACACTGTTCCTGGACTACAGTTCCGCATTCCACACCGTAATTCCCGCTAGTCTTGACAGGAAGCTCAGAGACCTTGGCCTTGACCCTGCCTTGTACAGCTGGATCCTGGACTTCCTGTCAGATTGTTGGAAGGTGGTAAGAGTGGGCTCCCTCACCTCCACCCCTCTGACTCTCAACACAGGAGCCCCTCAGGGCTGTGTACTAAGCCCCCTCCTTTACTCCCTGTAAACCCATGACTGTGTCACCACCCACAGCTCTAATCTGCTAATTAAATTTGCCGACAACACTGCATTTATCAAACAATAATGAGATGGCCTACAGGGAAGAAGTCATCTCTTTGACACACCGGTGTCAAGATAACAACCTCTCCCTCAATGTCGCAAAAACAAAGGAGCTGGTTGTGGAATACAGGAGGGATTGAGATTGGCTAACCCCTATTAACATCAATGGATTTCAGGTTGAGAGGGTAAACAGCTTTAGGTTCCTCGGCATCTACATCACTGAGGACCTCACATGGTCTGTACACACCAGCTATGTGGTGAAAAAGGCACCACAGCGTCTCTTTCACCTCAGACGGTTGAGGGAGCTTGGTATGGGCTCCCAAATCCTAAAAAATTTCTACAGGGACACAATTGAGAGCATCCTGACTAGCTGTGTCACTGCCTGGTGTGGGAACTGAACCTCCCTCAATTGCAGGATTCTGCAGAGAGTGGGGCTGACAGCCCAGTGCATCTGTAGTTGTGAACTTCCCATGATTCAGGACATTTACAAAGTGGAAAAAGGGCCTGAAAGATCATTGGGGACCCAAGTCACCACAACCACTATTTATTCCAGCTGCTGCCATCTTGGAAATGGTACCACAGCATAAAAACCAGGACCAACAGGCTCCGGGACAACTTCTTCCACCAGGCCATCAGACTGATTAGCTCATGCTGACCTGAGTGTATTTCTATGTTACATTGACTGTTCTATGTATTATAAATTACTATGATTGCACATTGCACATTTAGATGGAGACCTAATGTGCAGATTTTCACTTCTCATGTATGTGAAGGATGTAAGAACTAAAGCCAATTCAATTCAATTCAATTCAAAGCTTCTAAGATAAGATAGACTTCTGACCTCATAATCTACCTAGACCTGTCACATGTGCATCAAAGTTTTGAAACATACAGTGCCAAAGCAAATCAGTGAGTATTCTCAAACAACAGGAATTCTGCAGATGCTGGAAATTCAAGCAACACACATCAAAGTTGCTGGTGAATGCAGCAGGCCAAGCAGCATCTATAGGAAGAGGCGCAGTCGACGTTTCAGGCCGAGACCCTGTCTCGGCCTGAAACGTCGACTGCGCCTCTTCCTATAGATGCTGCTTGGCCTGCTGCATTCACCAGCAACTTTGATGTGTGTTGTTCAGTGAGTATTCTGCTGCCCAGCCTGCAAATGCTGCCATACTGCCAGTGCCAACATAGCACGTCTATATCTTACTAACCCTAACCATACACCTTTGGAATGTAGGAGGAAGCTGGAGCACCCACAAGAAACACCAATGTGCTCATGAAGAGAATATACAACCTCCTTACAGACAGTAGTGGAAATTGAAGATCACGGGCACTGTCAAGTGATGAGCTAACTGCTATGTTACCATGTCCCCCCTTCTTGTATATTTACACTGCAGTGTATTTGTGACTAACACATTATGCTGCACTCTGTTATTGCCTTACCTTGTACAACACTGTTGTAACTCATTAATCTGTATGTATGTTTTTCACTGAACTTTGGTACACATGAATATAAAAAAAACAATTTACCAATTAAGAATGTGCATTTCCATCTCTTTTTAACCACTGTTTTGAAAAGTTATCCAATATGAATAATAACTTGCCCTACTCACGATTGTGAGGAAAAACTATTTAAAATACTAGGGTGCAAACATAACTGCTGTAAACAATAAGAAAGACTGACAGTATCTGTAGAAACATTCGGGGGGTTAATGTATCAGACTGTGAAAAGATGCTTGCCACAGAGGCTGTATGATTTGCAGAGTGTTTCCAGCATCTTCAGTAATTTTGATCATCATTGAGTTTCTTCGAGAATTTCACAATGTCATCATTGGGCAACCAGGAGCCAACAATAGATATACACAGCATAGTCACTGGTATACTCCAGGAGGTAGGGAGGTAGGGAGGTAGGGGGCACTGATGTTAACAATTGGTTTTGAAGTTGGTATTGGTCTGAGATAACAAATGGAAAAAGAAAGAGTTCAACAATGAAGCAATATTATAAGCATGAAAATGTAAACTTTGGGAAGAACAATATCCCAATGACAATCAATATAACCTAATCACAGTTTAAGAGTTAGCTCAAACAGAATAGAGTTGGTAACAGCAGAATATTGGAAATGTGTAGATTATAAGATCTCATGGAAGTGCTGAGCTAATTGTTAATTTGATTTAGAGATGCAATACACTAACTGGCCCTTTTGGCCCAACTAATCCATGCCAGCCAATTAGCCTACTAGCTCGTACTACTTCAGAATTTGGGAGGAAACAGGAGCATCTGGAGGAAACACACATGATTATGGGAGGAACCTACCAATTGTTTACAAATCTTGGCTGGAAATGAACTTGGATCACTAGCGCTATTACGCAAGCTTGTTGACGTGAATATTGCTCTTTTGAAAAGAAAAAGATAATTTATCAGAGTTCTCCACCTGCATAGTGTCCACTGATGCATCACCACTTGAAAACATGCACAGATAAGATCCAATTAATCTGTGCTGAAGAGTCATCAGATCTTATGTTCCTAGCAAGGTGGGTTTGAAAGGACAATGATTCGGCTAATAGCTTGGTAGCCAGAGCTCAGAATTGTTAAGTTTTTATTTTAGAAAAGCTAGTCACAGTGGTCACCAAACAATCGGATGGCTCTGAAGGCCCATCTGGATCACCAGTGTCCTTTGGGAAAGGAAATCAACCACCCATATTTGTTCTGGTTCATATCTGATTCTGTACATAACAATGTGATTAGTTCTTAATTGTCAATTGTCTCTTCATCTCAGGAATAATTAATGATGGACAACAAATTCCAGCATTCTCCACATCCCCTGAATTAACAAAAAAATCCTGTCTAAGTTATCAAAGGCAACCAGCATCCTTTGGGTTATTTCTTTCACAATTTATGAGCCATTCTCCAATGCATGTTAAGCTCTTCCTTCATCTCCAATGTGTTATTCCTTAAAGCCTCTCATTGCCTGAAGGAGAGAAGAAGGAGAAATATAATTGGCAAAAAAATTTAAAAAGAAAATATCTGAAGGACATTCTCAAAATATATTATTCAAAGCAAATTTCTTTAATGGCTTGTTGGAACACATATATATTAAAAAATGGAATGCCTCGAGGGCAATTGTTATACATAATATTAGAACAATCTAATCAAAACTTTTAAAATTGATAGTTACATTCAGTACCAGATTCAATGATCTTCAATAGAGATTAAATTTAACTATCAAGAGACTGGTTGACATAGTACAGTTATCAGGTTACTGGACTAGTACCCAGAGTTGCAGACCATTGATCCAAGGACATCAATTTGAAACCCAATAAGGCAGGTGGGGCATTTAAAATTCAAGTAATCAAATTAAAATGGATCTCTTTTTCTAATGCGGATTGCAGTAATCATGAAACCCCTCCAAGCTGATGTAAAATACGTCTGCTTGACTAACGAGTATTTGTGTGTTCCACATGAACCAGTGAGAGGCTCATAGTATCAGTTAGTGCTGATAACTTTAGTAAATGGTTGACATTTGATGTAGAAAGCCTGATCTGTTTCAAAATAATAGGCTTCATTAATAATAAGCAATAAAATACTTTCATCATTGCCAAATGCAAGCTGTGTTGGATAGTGCATGAATGACAGAACTAAAAGGATGAGACAATATTATGGAAGATGATGGAGAAAATGAAATGCGGGAAGAGCCACCATTAGTGTGTAGATAACTCACTCTTCTGATTCATAACACTTGAAAATTATTTAAAATCTTAATATCTTCAGACACCAGCACTCAGACGAGGTGTTTAAGAGGACTTTTAGATTTGCGGTGGATAGAGCCAGAACAGTTCCCATGTTAGCTGAGGATTTTATTCTGCAATTTGCTGTCATGCAGTCTCTGAGCTCATAAGATCATAAGGTACAGGAGCAAAAGTAGCCCATTTAGCCCATCGAGTCCTTCCATCAATTCATCAAGGCTGATCTATTTACCTCTCAACCCCAAGCTCCTGTTTACTCCCCATATCCCTTCATGCCCTGACTAATCAAGAATCTATCAACATCTGCCTTAAATATACCCAATGAATTGGGTGGTACAGCTGTCTGTGGCAATCAATTTCACAAATTCGCTACTCTCTAGCTAAAAATCCTCTGACTCCTTCTCTAATACCTTGGTCACCTCATCATCAACGACTTATTGACAAGTGATTGGGAGTATAGTATGACCATGTATAGTCTAGGAGTAGGACAGTGTATCAATAACTTCTGCACATGGCAGCTCTCAATCTAAAACCAGATCTACTTGCTCATTGTTCCATTCAACCATTATCCACTGTAGAAAATATAATATTGATTATGAAAAGTGATTATTGCTTTAACAAATTAGAGAAAATATGCCGATGCTGGAAATCCAAGCAACACACACAAAATGCTGGAGGAACTCAGCAGGTCAGGACTGCTGAAAGGTCTCGGCCCGAAATGTTGACTGTACTTTTTTCCATAGATGCTGCCTGGCCTACTGAGTTCCTCCAATATTTTGTGTATGATTATTACTTTACGACTTTTTTTCTGTTAACAGCCAAATTTTCTTTTCTACTGCTGGGAGAGACTTCCTAAGTTTCACCATCACGTGCAATAAATAAAATCTTACGAATAGCATATGCAGTTTTAAAGGAAAAATCAACACTAACCTGAAGTGACTGAGTATGTGCAAGATGGCTGTATTGACAGTGCTCCTTCAAACCAGAACACACTTGTAGACCAATGACATTGTAGAGTTTTAGGAAAACTTAAACCAAAGCACAAAATGCCACTCAGTATTTTTTTTGAAAAACAGGAATGATGAGGAGAAAGTCATTTTTGTCACTGGAAACAACATATGAAGCACAGATTCATTTTGGAGACGCATCACTTTATCCACCTTCCTAAATCGGGGACACAAAGTCTTAAGACTCAAGTATTATTAAGAATATTGCTTTATGAAGCATAAGTATTAAATAATGAACCTGAAGCTGAGCCATAAAATAGATTAGCCAAGCCAGAAATGTGTATAATGATGTCACATATACACTAAACTACTTTTAGTTACTGTGTTGTAATATGTTCTAACAATTATATCCCATGTACAAAGTAATTTAGAGAAATGCCTAGAGGGAAATAAGTGAAAAGGAGAATACTTAAAACTCCAACAAGACCATCAAGAAAACTTGGCACTTTGTGTTGAAGCTGAATCCACTGGATTTGCAAATATGAAGAACAGAGGAGCCAGCTAATGATTTTGTTATGAAGAGTTGAAAACACAGCCAGTATATTAAAATTAAATAAAATAGATGAAAGGTCAGTGTAACAACTTATTTGGAATACACCATAGCCAAGATAAACTGAAATATTTGACCAAAAAAAAGCCCATAATAGCACAGATTATGACTACAACTACAGATATGTACAGGAAGCCAGAAGCAGATGAATGAAGTTGCTGGTGACTCAAACAGCTCCATTCAGATTAGTCCTGGGAGAGAAAACAGGATTGATGCTGCTAGATGAAAGGAGAAAAGAATGAAAAGATGGATAAAAAGCAGTTTGTGCTGGATCAACCACGTGGACCCAAAATTATACCATGCCCATGGGCCAAACTACAGATTATGTGGCAACATCAGACATTGGGACAAATGCACAAGTCAAAAGTAAGAACATATCCAGGGAATGCCAAACAAAGAGTAAAAGAACTAGTGAAAGGGAAATAAAATCCAAACATCCATAACATAAAAGGTGGCAGAAATAGATTATGCCTGGAGTTTAGAGTTATAGGGCACAGTAACAGGCCCTTTGGCCAACTCATCCATTCTGGCCAAGATGTCTATCCAAGTTAGTACCATATGCCTGTATTTGGCCCATATCTCTCAAAACCTTTTTTTAAATCCACATACCTGTCAAGATTGTTTTTAAATATTTTAATTATATTTTTTGACTACAACTTCCTCTGGCAGCTCCATCCATGTAAACATTACTATGAAAAGTTTCCCCTCTGGTCCCTTTTAAATGTTTCCTCTCTCACCTTTAGCCGATGTCCTCTAGTTTTAGATTCTCCTACCCTGGGAAAGATACTGCAGTCATCCACCTTATGGGTGGGAGTACCTTCATCATAAAAACTGCGACATTTGAAGAAACCAGCTCACCACAATTTCCATGAGTGGAATATAGGATGTGCAATTAATGTCAGAACATGAAAGATGAGGAAAACAACAGAGTATAAAGCCTCAATTAATTGTGGAGATGGATCACTTCATCCACATCCACAAATTGGGGAGATAAAATCTTAAAACCTGAATAGTATTGCTTCATGAAGTGTAAGTATTAATAATAAACCTGAAGCAGAATTTAAAAATAGATCATCCAAGCCAGAAATTACATCATTATGCCACAAGTATACTACATTTAGTTGTTGTGCTGGATTACACCCTAACACATTACAGTTAAGGTACAAAGTAGACCTTGCATTTTCACATTGTTGGTATTCATAGAGAATGGAGTGACCTTGTACATGAATCACTAAAAATTAACATGCGGACACAGTAAGCAATTAAGAAGGCAAATGGTACATTGACCTTTATTGCATTAGGAGTTGAGTACAGTAGTTGAAACATATTGTTCCAATTATTTAGGGCCCTGGACTGTTGTGAACAGGTCTTGTCATGCTCTATAAGAAGGATAGTCTTGCAATAGATTTCAGAAAACATTCACTGGATTAATTTCTATAATAATTTGTTGTATGACAGAAGATTAAGCTTGTACTCTCTTGCATTTAAAACAAATAGAAAATCACATTGAAACAAAGCAAACCTTACTTGATGGAGAAGATGCATGGATGTTCCTCCATTTGGCCTGGGTGTTTTGATCCGGTATCAAAATAAAAGGTCAATGATTCAGCTCAGAGAAAGGAAACAAACACCTTTGCTGTTCTTTACATTCAAGAGACGTAGAACCTTAATCACTGAGCATATTCAAAACAATTAGATAGGTTGGAAGATATTATATAAGTACAACACACTAACTGATTATGCCACTACAATCTGAATCAATGATACCCGTTTAATAGAAAAAAAGTAGTGCTGAGGTAAAGGATCTGACATTATTTTGTTTTATGGTCAAGCAGACAAGAAATGCCAAATAGCCCACTCTTTCCTCTATCTCTTATTAGCAAATCATGATTTCTGGTCTGAAAATATATAAAGAAAACAATGCATACCCCAGCTTTGATTTTTGACGATACTTAGAGAAATCAGTCTGTGGGAGCAATGAGGTAATATTGTAGTTCCATAATATCAAACAGCAAATGCACTTATGTACATGTAGTGCTGCTAACTGGAGATGAACTTCTCTTCCAGCATATACTTGGCCACTACCCAATGTTAATATTTGGAAGCAGTATCTACAGAAAATACTGAGCCTGAGATTCCTCAAGTGACATGAGCACCAGTGAATCAACAGCCCATTTGGCACTCACTGGATGCCCTTTCCATTCGATGTAGCTGTGGCAAGAATCTCTGACTCCACAGTTAATTCCACTTAAAATCAACACTTTTGCCACAACTGAACACCCTCTATCAAAAATAAGACAATTGTTCTTCTAAGAACCTAATGCTTGGTTCTCAGTTCTCAGTTTCTGCTATCACTGAGTTATAAGTTATAAAAATGTTGAACAAAACAACAAGCAGATTTTTTTTACCCTTGAAGTTATAGACAATGTCCTTGGGGCTGAATTTAATCTTGCCCAACTGTTGGGTTTGGAGTGAGTGTATGATAGAAATACAAGCACCACTTTGCTCCATTCTCAATGTGTCCCTGCACATTATTGTTGTATACAGTATTGACAGCATCTGATATAAGTACCAGAATAGCTTTATATGTATTTACATGCAAAACCATCAAGAAATGTAATTAGATTCTCGATGGAGTTTTTACTCCGTGATAGTTGATACAGTTAAAGAGCTACAATTAACATTTTATAGGAAGTCAAAGCTTGGCATCAGCAATTAACTTTGTCAACACAATGTGGAAAAGAGGAGAAGGGTTGCTCTTATACATTACAAGAGCTTGGCATACACTTCTGTCCCAGGGATTTCCTTTTATATCTCTTGACCATTGTCACCTCTGAAGAAGCATGTCAAAAAAAAATTATCAACCGCATCTTTCCAGTTCCTAATACTTACATTACTTACTCTATCTGTCCATGTGAATTGTTCTCATGGATCCTTAATACCAGCTTTCTAAGTGATGGAATTCCATTGTTACCCAATGGATAGCTATGTTGCAGAGCAAATGCACATGGTTATTAAAGGCAGAAAATACTGAAGATAGCCACCAGATCAGGCAGCAACTGTGGAGAGAGAAACAAAGCTACGGTTTTAGTTGTGGTGTTTTATATAAATATATGAAAACTCATTGGCCATAGAAGATTGATCTCTATCCTTCTCTGCAGATGCTGCCTGACCTGCTGAGCATTTCAGCAATTTCTATTATACTGTCAAATTTCCTGTTTCTTGATTTCCAACTTCTTTGTTTATTGTTTCAATAGACAATAGACAACAGGCAATAGACAATAGGTGCAGGAGTAGGCCATTCGGCCCTTCGAGCCAGCACCACCATTCTCTGTGATCATGGCTGATCGTCCACCATCAGTATCCAGTCAACACACATCAAAATTGCTGATGAACACAGCAGGCTAGGCAGCATCTCTAGGAAGAGGTACGGTCGACGTTTCGGGCCGAGAGCCTTCGTCAGGACTAACTGAAGGAAGAGCTAGTAAGAGTATCCAGTTCCTGCCTTATCCCCATAAGCTTTGATTCCACTATCTTTAAGAGCTCTATCCATCTCTTTTTTGAAAGCATCCAGAGACTTGGCCTCCACAGCCTTCTGGGGCAGAGCATTCCATATATCCACCACCCTCTGGGTGAAAAAGTTTTTCCTCAACTCCATTCTAAATGGCCTACCTCTAATTCTTAAACTGTGGCCTCTGGTTCTTGACTCACCCACCAGCGGGAACATGCTTCCTGCCTCCAGCGTGTCCAATCCCTTAATAATCTTATATGTTTCAATAAGATCCCCTCTCAGCCTTCTAAATTCCAGAGTATACAAGCCCAGTCACTCCAATCTTTCAATATATGACAGTCCTGCCATCCCGAGAATTAACCTTGTGAACCTACGCTGCACTCCCTCAATAGCAAGAATGTCCTTCCTCAAATTTGGAGACCAAAACTGCACGCAGTACTCCAGGTGTGGTCTCACCAGGGCCCTGTACAGCTGCAGAAGGACCTCTTTGCTCCTATACTCAATTCCCCTTGTTATGAAGGCCAGCATGCCATTAGCTTTCTTCACAGCTTGCTGTACTTACATGCTTGCTTTCAGTGACTGATGTACAAGAACACCTAGATCTCGTTGTACATCCCCTTTTCCTAACTTGACTCCATTTAGATAATAATCTGCCTTCCTGTTCTTACCATCAAAGTGGATAACCTCACATTTATCCATATTAAACTGCATCTGCCCACTCACCCAGCGTGTCCAAGTCACCTTGCATTCTCATAACATCCTCCTCACATTTCACACTGCCACCCAGCTTTGTGTCATTGGCAAATTTGCTAATAGTACTTTTAATTCCCTCATTTAAATCATTAATATATATTGTAAACAGCTGCAGTCCCAGCACTGAACCCAATGGTACCCCACTGGTCACCGCCTGCCATTGCAAAAGGGACCCATTAATCACTACTCTTTGTTTTCTGTCAGCCAGCCAATTTTCAATCCATGCTCTGCCCACAATACCATGTGCCCTAATTTTGCCCACTAATCTCCTATGTGGGACTTTATCAAAGGCTTTCTGAAAGTCCAGGTACATTACATCCATTGGCTCTCCCTTGTCCATTTTCATAGTTACATCCTCAAAAAATTCCAGAAGATTAGTCAAGCACGATTTCCCCTTCGTAAATTATGCTGACTTGGACCAATCCTGTTACTACTATCCAGATGTGTCGTAATTTCATCTTTTATAATTGACTCCAGCATCTTTTCCACCACCGACGTCAGGCTAATTGGTCTATAATTCTCTGTTTTCTCTCTTCCTCCCTTGTTGAAGAGCGTGACAACATTAGCCACCCTCTAATCCACAGGAACTGATCCTGAATCAGTAGAACATTGGAAAATGATTACCAATGCATCCCCGATTTCTAAAGCCACCTCCTTAAGTACCCTGGGATGCAGACAATCACGTCTCGGGGACTTATCAGCCTTCAGACCCAACAGTCTATCCAACACCATTTCCTGCCTAATATAAATTTCCTTCAGTTCATCCGTTACCCTAGGTCCTTTGGCCACTATTATATCTGGGAGATTGTGTTTTCCCTACTGAAGACAGATCCAAAGTATCTGTTCAACTCGTCTGCCATTTCCTTGTTCCCCATAATAAATTCACCCATTTCTGTCTTCTAGGGCCCAGTTTTGGTCTTAACTATTTTTTCCCTTTTCACATACCTAAAGAAGCTTTTACTATCCTCCTTTATATCCTTGGCTAGTTTACCTTCGTACCTCATTTTTTTTCCTTGTATTGCCTTTTTAGTTACCTTCTGTTGCTCTTTAAAAGTTTCCCAATCCTCCGGCTTCCCACTCGTCTTTGCTATGTTATACTTCTTCTCTTTTGTTTTTATACTGTCCATTACTTCCCTTGTCAGCCACGGCCTCCCCTTAATCCCCTTAGGATCTTTCTTGCTCTTTGGAACGTTCTGATCTTGCACCTTCCGCATTATTCCCAGAAATACTTGCCATTGCTGTTCCACTGTTATCCCTGCTAGGGTATTGTTCCATTGAACTTTGGCCAGCTCCTCCCTCATAGCACCATAGTTCCCTTTGTTCAACTGTAATACTGACACTTCCGAGTTTCCCTTCTGCCTCTCAAATTGAAGATTAAAACTTATCATATTATGGTCACTACCTCCTAATGGCTCCTCTACCTTGAGGTCCCTGATCAAATCCGGTTCATTGCACAACACTAAATCTAGAATTGCGTTCTCTCTGGTAGGCTCCAGTACAAGCTGTTCTAAGAATCTATCTCGGAGGGACTCCACAAACTTCCTTTCTTGGGGTCCAGTACCAACCTGATTCCTCCAGTCTACCTGCATGTTGAAATCCCCCATAACAACTGTAGCATTACCTTTGCGACATGCCAATTTTAACTCTTGATTCAACTTACACCCTACATCCAGACTACTGTTTGGGGGCCTGTAGATAACTCCCATTAGGGTCTTTCAACCCTTAGAATTTCTCAATTCTATCCATACTGACTCTACGTCTCCTGATTCTATGTCCCTGCTCGCAAGGGACTGAATATCATTCCTCACCAACAGAGCCACCCCACCCCCTCGACCCATCAGTTAGTCCTTTCGATAGGACGTATACCCTTGAATATTCATTTCCCAGGCCCTGTCCACTTGAAGCCATGTCTCTGTTATTCCCACAACATCATACTTACCAATTTCCAACTGAGCCTCAAGCTCATCCACTTTATTTCTTATACTACGTGCATTCATATATAATACTTTTAATTCATTACTCCCCTCACCTCCCATATCAATTCCTATTTCACTTGGTCATACTGTACGATCCCTTCTTGAGCTTTCTGCTCTGTTGATTCTGCTGTCTTTCTTAACTTTTCTTATTCTCACTTACCCTCTATCTCCATCCTTATGTTTCCAGTTCGTTCCCTCCCCCCCACTACTTAGTTTAAACATACCCGTGTTGCAGAGGCAAACCTGCCTTCCAGAATGCTGGTACCCGCTTATTAAGGTGCAACCCGTCCCTTTTGTACAATTCATCCTTACCCCGAAACATACCCCAGTGGTCCAAGAATGTAAATCCTTGCTTCCTGCACCAGTTCCTCAGTCACACATTCAGATCCATTATCTCCCTGTTCTTGACCACTCCAGCACGAGGAACTGGAAGCAAACCAGAGATAACCACCCTGGAAGTCCTGCTTTTCAGCCTTTTTCCGAGTTCTCTGAAGTCACGCTGTAGAATGCCTTTCCTCTTCTTCCCCACGTCATTTGTGCCGACATGCACCACCACTTCCAGATGTTCACTTTCACTCTTGAGGATTCCCTGCAGTCGGTCCGTGACATCCTGGATCCTGGCACCAGGGAGGCAACACACCATCCTTAAATCCCGCCTGTTGCCACAGAAACCCCTTTTTGTACCTCTCACTATGGAGTCCCCTACTACCACGGCTACAGGTTTTCTGGATCTAGGAAGCTTTATGCATTAAATGACATTTCTATTCAATGCATTGTCATGTGATAAACCTGTTCTGGTATCCTATCTCAAAATGTCCAACAGATGTTTATGAAGATCTTCCTCAAAGATACCGCAGTTATTACATTTCAATTTTGAACAGTTTCAGAAAAAGTATTTAATACTAATAAAATTCTTGACATGAATAAAGAAACTAAATTTCTTAATGACAACCTTATCTGTACAGATATAGTAGTGCTAATTAAGATCAGGTATTTCAGTGAAGCTCAAAATATCAGTAGATTTGAAGGATTCAAAATACATTTATTATCAAAGTACGTATGCAGTACAATCCTGAGATCATCTTCTCCACAGATAGCCAGGAAACAAAGAAACACCATGGAACCCGTTCACATGCAAAATAAAACAAATGGCACAAACGACAAAGTGAACATCAACCACCGCCCCCCCCCCACCCCGCTCCCATGCAAATGGCAACACGGACATCAACTCCCACCCCTGTGCAAATGGCAACCCAAATATCAATCCCCACCCCCGTGCAAATGACAACACGGACATCAACCCCTATGCAAACGGCAACACCAATATCAATCCCCACCCCCATGCAAATAGCAACAAGAAAGAACGAGTGAAAGCACAGTATATAAAATACAAAATTGAAGAGTCTATATTCAGTTCAGCTCAGGGTTTATTATCTGCAGGCTGCCCTGATTCAAAGTCACCCAAAAATAGCGATAGAAAGAGGAGTGAGCATAAACCAGGAAACACATCCCAATGTGAACTACAGGCTCATCCACAAACTGTGTTGATTAAACCTTGGTCCAGCACCATCCTCCAACACCATCAAAGAAAGAGAGATCACTCAAATACAGGGGCCTTCCCTTGGGAGCAGCAAGCAGGGTATCGTCACATGCGGACACATTGCTCCAGCAGCAGTGAGAGTGAGGCTGGTAGACAGTGCTGAACACGCGCTCATCTTACACACTCACCTCAATGTTTTCAATCTTCCTCAACACTTTAATCAGCCAGATCGTCAGGAGATGGAGACATTCATGGGCTCACACTCCATCTCCAGGTTTCTTAACCTCGAGGTTACTTGCCTTCCAGAATTTTCTGGGAGACAGCAAGGTTCCAGGTCGCTCAGTCGGCCCGAAAACATACCATCAAACTGTAGATCATAGACTCCAACAGTGCCACTTTTAAAAGAAAAGAAAGATGCAAAAGAGGTAAAAGAAACTGTTTAAATAGATGATGTTTCAGGCCGAGACCCTTCATCAGCACTGGAGAAAAAAGATGGATACGTCAGAGTTAGAAGGTGGGGGGAGGGGAGGAAGCAATGCGAGGTAGTAGGTGACAGGAGAAACTGGGAGAGGGGGTTGGGTAAAGTAAGTAGCTGGAATTTGATTGGTGAAAAGTGATAAAGGTCTGAAATAGGAGTCAGCTGATAGGAGAGGAGGTCGTGGAAGAAGGGATGAGAAAGAAGGTGATAGACAGGTAAGGAGTAAGTTGAGAGAGGGAAATGGGAATGAGGAATGGTGAAGGAGGGAAGTGGGCAATTACCAGAAGTTTGAGAAATTGATGGTCATGCCATCAGGTTGGAGGCTGCCCAGACAGAATATAAGGTATTGCTGCTCCACCCTGAGTGCTTCCTCATCATGGCAGTAGAGGAGGCCATGGACTGACATATTGGAAAGGGAATGAGGAGTAAAATTAAAATGGGTGGCCACTGGAAGATCCCGATTTTTCTGGTGGACGGAGTGTAGGTGCTCAGCCAAGAGGTCTCCCTATTTACGTCGGGTCTCACTGAAATGGAGGAGGCTACTCCGAGTGCACTGGATACAGTAGATGACCCCAAAAGACTCACAGATGAAGGTCGCCTCACCTGGAAGGACTGTTTGGAGCCCTGAATGGTAGTGAGGGAGGAGGTGCAGGGGCAGGTGTAGCACTTGTTCCGCTTGCAAAGATATGTGCCAGGTGGGAAATCAGTGGGGAGGGACAAATGGACAAGGGGGTCATATAGGGAGCAATCCCTGCAAAAAGCAGAAAGTGGGGTGGAGGGAAAGATGTGCATGGTGGTGGGATCCCGTTGTAGGTGGCAGAAGCTACGGAGAATTATGTGCTGGACATGAAGGCTGATGATATGGTAGCTGAAGACAAGAAGAACCCTATCCCTGGTGGGATGGCAGGTGGATGGGGTGAGGAAAGACATTTTTGAAATGGAAGAGATGAAGATGAGGGCAGCATTAGTTGTGGAGGAAGGGAGTTCCCTTTTTCTGAAGAAGGAGGACATCTCCTTAGTTTGGGAACTGCTCCTACACCTCCTCCCTCACTACCATTCGAGGCCAAAGCAGTCCTTCCAGGTGAGGCGACACTTCACCTGTGAGTCTATGGGGTCATGTACTGCAGGGGTCCCCAACCTTTTTTGCACTGCAGACTGGTTTAATATTGGCAATATTCTTGTGGACCGGCCAACCCGGCGGGGAGTGGGGGAGGGTAGGGTTGCCAACAGACAAGAGTAGCAGTCAAATACGTTGTGTTTACCCTGAAAAAGACTACGATGATCATGAAACCTTGCGCGGGCACCAGTGAGCATGTGTGACCTGCCCATGCGTGTACCTGCCAAATTTTTCCCCCTGCAAATCGTTTTTGGCAATTCTGTTCCGGGGGGGGAGCGGTGGTTGTTAATCGCGAGCGGAATATAGGTGTTAAGTGGCTAATACACTCAATTTCGTTTCTAAAAGGGTTTATCTAATGAATTTAATATTAAACACACCGCATATTTTCCTCGCATGAGTATAGTGATAAATCAATTATCAGGAGAGGACAGGGGAGCTTGAAGTAAGTGTTGAATGAACTTCCAGGAGAAGTGGTAGAGGCAGGTTCGATATTATCATTTAAAGAAAAATTGGATAGGTATGTGGTCAGGAAAGGAATGGAGGGTTATGGGCTGAGTGCAGGTCAGTGGGACTAGGTGAGAGTAGCGTTTGCACGGACTAGAAGGGCAGAGATGGCCTGTTTCAGTGCTGTAATTGTTATATGGTTATATAAGTAAGTCAAAAACATCATAACATTTTAAGTAACGTTTGGACATTAAACACACAGCACATATTTTCCCCGTATGAACATATAAAATCATTGCAACACACCAATATCGCTGAATCAGTGGGAGCCCTGGGCTTGTTTCCCTGCAACATGACGGTCCTATCGTGGGGTGATGGGAGACAGCGATACTTGAAGGGGGTTCCTTATGCCCAGTCTATTCCGCAATTTAGTTTTCGTTGCATTCATTGCAGAAAACTCCGCTTCGCAGAAAAATGTTGGAAATGGAAGCAACGTTTTCAGTGCTTTCGTGGCTATCTCAGGATATTTAGCCTTGACTTTGATCCAGAATGCTGGCAGAGATGTTATGTCAAACATACTTTTCAGCCCACCGTCATTTGCAAGCTCAAGGAGTTGATCTCCTTCCCGCACTGATATGGATGATGTGCCAGTAATGACCTCACATGTTAATGGTTCAACAGTGGCCGTGACAGGGAATGAGGAAAGGTACAGCTGACTCATATTGCCAAATCATATCGTTTCCTCGCGGCCCAGTAGTAAATGCTTTGCTGCCCGGTACCGGTCCGCGGCCCGGTGGTTGGAGACTGCTGATGTACTGTATCCAATTTGGCTTCCTGTATATTGATGAGACCCGACATAGATGGGGAGACCCCTTCACAGAGCACCTACACTTCATTAGCCAGAAAAATCAGGATCTCCCAGTGGCCATCCATTTTAATTCGACTTCCCATTCCCAATCCAACATGGCAGTCCATGGCCTCCTCTACTGCCACAATAAGGCCACACTCATGTTTCTCCAGTCCTGATGAAGGGTCTCAGCCCGAAATGTCAAATGTTTACTCTTTTCCATAGATGCTGCCTGGCCTGATGAGTTCTTCCAGCATTTTGTGTGTGTTGCTGGGGTTTCTAGCATCTGCAGATTTTTTCTTGTTGGTGAAAGAAACAGATTCATGGACCATCTGGAGAATGTCGCCCATAGTAGCTTTGTTCACTGATGCCATCCTTTTCCAGTACAATCATACAACTTCAAACTACCAGTGAAGTCTCCAAAGTCGTAAAGTGCTCCTTCTTTGTTAAAATGTAGGAGATGTGAGGAAACTGCCCAAAAGAAACAGGATTCACTCACCTTATTGCATTGCACGAAGACTAGAGGCATGTCACTGAGTGTAGGACATGTACAGGTGCAAAAAAAACCTGTCACATTAAGATGGAATAAAGCATGCAGGAACTCCAGGGATTTTGTAATTTTCCAGAGATGCTATCTGACCTACTAAATAATGGATCCAGTATTTGCAGCTGTTTGCATTTGATCTGATTACATCGAATGGCCATAAATATAGCTTTGGGAAGAAGACTGAGAATGGACCTTCTGCCCATCTGTAACAAGCAGAATTTCCCGGTGGCCACTCATTTTAATGCCACTACCCATTTCCATTCCGGCATGTTGGTCCATGGTCTCCTCTACTTCCAAGATGAGGCCACTCTCAGATTGGATTGGAGGTGCAATGTATCATATTCTGTCTGGGCAGCCTCTAACCTGATGGCATGCACATCCAGTAACTTCTCTCTCTCTCTCCCCTCCTCTCGTTTCCCATTCCCCATTCTGGCTTTTCTCTTTCCCCTTCTTTTCTCCCCACATGCCTATCACCTCCCATTGGTCTCCCTTTTCCTTCAACTTCTCCCAGGATCCACTTTCCTCTCCTGTCAGATTCCTTCTTCCTCAGCAAGATGGTGCTGGTGAACATGGTCATTGTTGTGTGCTGCTTACAAAACTTCTAAGTATACCTCTTTGAATAACTCTCACTGCAATCTGCAACATATAATTTTCCTTTAAGCACAGTGTTTTATGTCTTTCGTACATTGGTATTTCATCCGTCCTGTTGGGTGTGGTCTTTCATTGATTCTACTGCTTCTTGGATTTACCGAGTATGCCTGCAAGAAAATTAATCTCAGGGTTGTACCTGGTGGGATATATGTACTTCGATAATAAATCTACTTTGAACTTTGTCTTTTCCACCTATCACCTCCCAACTTCTTACTTTGTCCCCCCTCCCCCACCCACCTCATTTAGTTTCACCCATCACCTTCTAGCTTCTAATCCTTCCCCTCACACCCACTCTCTTAGTCCGACTTCTTTCCCCTTCCGTTCCAGTCCTGATAAAGACCTGAAATGTTGGCTCTTCCTGTGTTTCATTAGATGGAATGTGAACTGCTGAATCCATCCAGCAGTTTGTGTATGTTAGATGAAGAATAGAAGCTTCTTTCAAGCACACAGTCTTAGATCTATTCAAAGGCTCAGCACGTGCTCACAACAATGATGGATGATTCTCTAGAGGCCTGTAACATTGACAGCCAGTGTACCAATGAATGTCAAAACTGTGTGCAAAGACCTTTGCTCTACTTTCCCCTTGAAAATATGAAAGGAGACAATGATAACCTCCATCAGAGGGCCTTTTTCTTTAAGACATTTAAGTATGTTGTCATATCATCTCATGACTGATCCATTATCAGAAGATAATACCACTGATATTTCCCAAGATATCTTGAAATCCTCAACCACCTCATTAATTACTCAGACTGCGGATTGTATATTTGCATAATTAGACAACCTTAAGTCTAGAAAGCTAGCTTTTATCAGTTGCACTCTCTCTTCCTCATGTCTAATCAGTGGTAGATGAATTGTTGGTGTAATTATATCTGTCACCAGTCAACTAGAGTCACCTGTCACTAGACTGAAACTTCACATAAACCTTGCAATGGTTATCAGATGCATTGCCTTAATGCATCTTTCATTGTACATTCAAAAATAAACAGAGACTTGACAGCTATTGTCAATTATTTAAATTTCATGAAAACAGAGGTAAATAAAGACAGTGTCGTCCCCAAAGTATTTAAAATGAATTCTCCTGGCACGTCCAACCTATAATGCAGCAACAGCAAATTTTGTAACTGTATCGATATTACGTTCCAGGATTAAAGAGAAATTTGAGAAAGGACATTTATTTAATGCATTCCCTGGACTCAAAACATCTCAAAAATGCACAAGCAAATCATGATTGATGTTGGAACCCTGAAATAAAAACAGAAAATTCTCCATATACTCAGCTGTCAGGCACTTTCTGTGGAGAGAAAAATAGATAAGGCTAATAGCCTTGAGATTTGGAACTTTTTTTATCTCTGATGTATTAACATGTATTTATCTAATTTGCCATTGAGTGCTACATTTGAGTGAGTAATCAGCTCCCCATCAGGAGGCAGAATTCAGTTCTTATCAAGTATTAGTTCAGAAAAGAATCTTGTTAGGTGAATTCTAATTTGGTTTGCTTCTTCCATCCGTTTTTTAGGGGAGGCAGCATCATTTATCGCCAGAAGTAATCGTCCTTGAAAAGATAGTGGTGAGCCATTTTTGTCAACTTCTGCAGTCCTGCTGAAGGCATGGACATAGTGCTACTGATAGACGTTTTGTGTATTTAGACTCAACAATGCTTAAAAACTTGTGATATTTTCCAAGTCAGCATAGGATGCAACTAGGAAGGAAATCTACAGGTTCTCGTGGTTTTAGGCACCTACTGCCTTTGTCCTTCTTAGTGGTAGAGAGTCAGTGGTTTTTGAGATGCTGCAGGGTATTCTGGGTGAGTGACAGCAACAGATTTACATGCTAAAGTCATCAGTGATGGAATGAATTAATATTTAAGTTAATGATAGGGTGCCATTCAAGCAAGTTGCTTTGTCCTGGAAGTTATCAGGTTCAGAAAAAGATGCAAAGGGTTGTAAAGTCAGCTAGCTCCATCATGAGCATTAGTCTCCCCATGAAGACATCTTCAAAGGGCAATGCCTCAAAAAAGCAGCATCCAACATTAAGAGCATAAACTCTTAAGATGTAGGAGCAGAATTAGGCCACTTAGCCCATCGAGTTAGCTCCACCATTTCATCATGGCTGATCCAATTTTCCCCTCAGCCCCATTCTCTTGCCTTTTCTCCGTATCCGTTCATGCCCTCACCAAACAAGAATCTATCAACCTGTGCCTTAAATATACCTAAGGACTTGGCCTCCACAGCTGCCTGTGGCAAAGAATTCCACAGATTCACCACTCTCTGGCTGAAGAAATTCCTCCTCATCTCCATTCTAAAATGATGCCCTTCTATTCTGAGGCTGTGTCCTCTGTTCTGAGACACTGCCAGCATAGCAAATATCCTCTCCACATCCACACTATCAAAGCTTTTCACCATTTGCTATATTTCAATTAGGTCATCCCTCATTCTTCTGAATTCTCGTGAATACAGGCCCAAAGCCATTAAACGCTTTTCATATGACAAGCTTTTCAATCCTGGAATCATTTTCATGAACCTCTTTTGAACCTTCTCCATTTTCAGCACATCCCTTCTAAGATAAGGAGCCCAAAATTGATCACAATACTCCAAGTCAGGCCTCACCAGTGCTTTATAAATTCTCAACATTACACTCTTGATTTTATATTATAATTCTCTTGTCTACCCTTTCATTTCTTCTGTGGCGGCTCGCCCACACAGCAAGCAAACCGGCTCCAGCAGTCGCCGGCGAACCCGCAGCCAGCGGCAACCAACAGGGATCTGAGTGCGGGGCAGACCTCAGCCCGGAGGCCGACATCGCTCATCGCTTCCGCCTCGCAGAGAGCAGATCCTTAAGCGTGCGCCGATTCAAACAGTAAACGGTTCAACCCGACCCTGCTCAAGTCAGTGTCTTGCTTTTACTCATAGCATATCAGCGCGACTACACTTCTACCAACGTGCATGACCATACATTTCCCAACACCGTATCCATCTGCCACTTCTTTGCTCATTCTCCTAATCCAACTAAGTCTTTCTGTAGCCTTTCTAATTCCCTGAACACTACCTGTCCATCCATGTACCTTCACATCCTCTGTTAAATTTGCAACAAAGCCAACGATTCCATCATCCAAATCATTGATTGAAAATGTAAAAAGAATCAGTTCCAACACACACTATTGTGGAACACCACTAGTCACCAGCATCCAGTCATAAAAAGCTTGCTTTGTTCCCGTTCTTTGCCTCCTGCCAATCAGCCACTGCTTTATCAATGTTAGAATCTTTCTTGTAATACAATGGGCTCAGAGCTTGCTAAGCAGCCTCATGTGTGGGATCTTGTCAAAGGCCTTCTGAAAATCCACGTAAATAACATCAACTGATTCATTGTCTATCCTACTTGTTATTTCTTCAAGTAATTCCAACAGATTAGTCAGACAATATTTTCCCTTGAGGAACATGCTGACCATGGCCTATTTTATCATGTGCCTCAAAGTACTCCGTGACCACCTCCTTAGTAATAGACTCCAACATCTTCCCAACCACTGAAGTCAGATTGCCCTATAGATTACCAAACACAAACAGGAGAAAATCTGTAGATACTGGAAATCCAAGAAACACACACACACACAGTGGTGGAAGAACTCAGCAGGTCAGGCAGCATCTAGAGAAAAGAGTACAGCTGATGTTTCTTGCCTAGACCTTTCATCAGGACTGGAATTATTTTCCATAGTAGCTTACTTTCATATTCCATCTTTGCTTTCTTAATGACTTTTTTAGTTGCCTTCTGTTGGTTTTTAAAAGCTTCCCAATCCTCTAATTTCCCACACATTTTTTCTCAATTATATGCCCGTTATTGGCTTTTATGTTGGCTTTGACATCTCTTGTTAGGCATGGTTGTGTCATCTTATCTTTAGAATACTTCTTCCTCTTTGGGATGTATGTATCCTGTGCCTTCTGAATTGCTCCCAGAAATTCCAGCCATTGCTACTCTGCCATCAATTCTCTCCAGTTCTCTTCCAATCAACTCTGACCAACTTCTCTCTCATGCCTCCGTAATTCCCTTTACTTCACTGTAATACTGATACATCTGACTTTGGCTTCTCCTTCTCAAATTTCAGGGTGAATTCGATCATATTATGATCACTCAGCCCTCAGGGCTAAATTACCTTAAGGTCTCTAATCAATTCTGGTTCATTACACAACACCCAATCCAGAGCAGCTCCTCCACTATTGGGCTCAACCATGAGCTGCTCTAAGAACCCATCTCAAAAGCATTCTTTTGGCATGCATTTTCTATCTTCCATTGTAATTTGTAGACCATATCCTTACTATTTTTAGGGGTCTGTATAAAACTTCCATCAGGGTCTTTTTACCCTTGCAGTTCCTTAGCTCTATCCACAATGATTCAACACCTTTCAACCTTATGTCACCTCTTTCTAATGATTTTATTTCATTTGTTAACAGCAGACCAATGCAGCACCCTCTGTCTTCCTGCCTGTCCTTTCGAACAATGTGTGTCCTTGGACATTCAGCTCCCAGCTATAATCTTCTTTCAACCATAATTCAGTGATGCTTACATTATTCATCCCAATCTTCAACTGTGCTACAAGTTCATCTACCTTATTCCATATATTGTGTGCATTCAAATATAGCACCCTCAGTCCTGTATTCACCCTTTTTGATTTTGTCCACATTTTACATTGCATCTCATCCCATTGACTGCAATTTTGCCCTGTCAACAGCCTCTCATTACTAAATGTTGTCTTTGCTTGTAAACCAGCTACCCCATCTTCAGTACTATCAGCTGCCTTTCCTGCAATACTTCTTGCAACTAAATACATGCAGCTCTGGACATTAGTTGCACCATGCTCAACCTTTTGATTCCTGAATTTGTTTGAGTTCTTACTAACATCTGCCTCCACAACCTCTCCATTAACTGTTCTGGCATTCTGGTTCCCATTCCCCTGCAACTCTAGTTTAAACCCCACCACAAAGCATTAACATACCTACCCGCTGGGATATTATTTCTCCTCCACTTCAGGTGCAAACCCTTCCTTCTGTACAGGTCTCACCTTCCCTGATAGTTAGCCCAATAATCCAAAAGTCTTATGTCCTCCCTCCTACACCAACACTTTAGCCACATATTATACCATGCATTCTTCCTAGTTCTGGCCTCATTAGCATGTGGCATGGTTATCAACCCTGAGAAGACAACCCTTTTAAATTAGCACCTAATTCCTTGAACTCCCTATGCGGAACCTTGCTACTTAAGAATGCTGAGGACTTGATCCGAGTTGTCCTGCGCCCTGGGCTCTGGCACCCATGAGGCAACATACCACCTTGGAATCTCGTTCACGCCTGCAGAACCTTCTGTCCGTTCCTCTAACTAACAATCTCCTATCACCACAACATGCCTTTTCTCCTCTTTTCACTTCTGAGTCACAGAGATGGACTTGGTGCCAGAGACCCCACCATTGTGACTTTCCCATGTTGGGTTAACTCCACCTCCCCCAAAAGTATTCAGTGATACACAGTACCTGTTGTTGAGGGGGATGGCCACAGGGTACTCTGCTCTGGGTCCTTAACCTCTTTCCCCTTCCTGACTGTCATCCTGTTTCCTTTCTATATGTCCTATCTATCACCACTTCAGTCTCCCAAATGATCCAGAATTCATCCAGTCCCAGCTCCAACTCCTTAATGCTGATTGTTAGAAGGTGCAGCTAGATGAACTTTTCGCAGTTGTAGTTGGCAGGGACACGGGAGGTCACTCTGCCTTCCCACATCTCACAAGAGGAGCATTCCACTATCCTGTCTGGAATATCTACTGACGTAGCTGAGCAGGTATGAAGATGGGCGGGAAAGAAAATAAAACCTAATGCTGAGCTTTTCTTTTTCTGCTTTCTCTGACTGAAGCGTCTCTTTTCTGGAGCCTTGAAGACCTATATCTCAAGATCATTCATGCTGACTCTATCCAATCTGTCGATGACCACTGTGCTTTCCCCTGCCATCCTTTAATCAATCTTAAATGCTGTTTGGCCACTGGTCAAGGCTCTATTATGCTGCTGTGACCTACTGCTCCCTTTTCTAGTCAGGCAGTGGACCTGAGTGAAATCCCTTCCTCTGAAACTTTTGATGCCCTGATTGGGCACTGGTCAAAGCTGTATTACTCTCTTTTTGCATTATTTATTCATTTGTTTACACTTCTTATTGTAACTCATAATATTTTATGTATTGTAATGTACTGTTACAGCAAAACAGGAAATTTCATGAAACACTACTGTATGTCAATGATAGCGAATGTGATTCTGATTTTGAATTACTTCAGTATTGTTGGAAGTGTAACTAACTAGACAAGCAAAGAATATTTCATTGCTTTCTTAATGTGCCATATGGATAGTGAAAAGGGTTGGCAAGATCATTCACCACAGGATATCCTGACTCTGACCTGCTCTGTTATCTAAAATATTTATGAGGCTGATCTAGTTGAAGTTCTGAACGATGGTGATTCCAAATTATATATGGTCAGTACCTGGCAATGATAATGCCGTTCTAAGTCTGGTATTTTTTGAGATGATAATTACCTGAAACTTTGTGACACACTTGGCACTTTCCAGGCCATTCCTCAGGGTTGTTATGAAGACATGGGGTGGCTCATTTAATGAACTGTTGCAAATTGAGTTGTACAATCATATGCAAATATTCCCAATTTTGTTAGAAAGAAGAACCACAGATTAAGCAATAAAAGATGGTTGGACTTAGAAAAGTATTTTGATGAACTCCTGTGGTAAAGTCCTAAGGCTTGAATAATTAACTTTCCACAACCACCACTAAGGGACAAAGGGATGATTGGATGAGTAACTTCTGATAATTACCTTGCTCAATGTGTGTGTGAGTTATGCAGCAGCTTTAACAGAGTTTCCAGTTGATATCAATTGAGTTGAGCTTCTGGGGATGCTTTGATATTACACTGAATTTTCCCTTGATGTCAAGGGCAGTTATCTTACCTCTGATGTCCATCTCTTTGGATGAGGCTGTGATATGGTCTGGGGCCCTTCAAATACATATTCTAACATTTTAAATACTGTAAATATTTCTGCCTTTACCTCCATCTCAGGCAGAGGGTTCTGAACCCCCAACATGCTCTGTTTTATCCCTCTAATCCTTCACCAATTACCTTGAATTTTTGCTGCCTGTTTTCTGATACTTCATCTAAGGGAAATAAATCTCCCATAATTATTATTTCCCTCATAACTTTAAGCATGCTACTTAAGTCCCTCCTCAGTATTTTCCATTCCAAAGAAAGCAACCTCTCTCTATTCAACCTTCTTTTCAAGCTACCATTTTCCAGTCCTGGCAAACTCTGCACAAATCTCCTCTGCACTCTCTCTGGTGTAATCACATTAGTGACCAGTTCTGCACTTAGTACTCATACTGTGATTGAACAATCATTAAATTCTATTCTGGTGTGAATTCAATGCTCTTACTTTCCATTCCTTTCAGCAAAGAAATGGAAAGTGTGAAGAGGAAAATTTTGACTTCGGAGGTTATGTTGATAGTCTGGGCAGACAAATGGCAAATTAAATTTAATACAGTAAGGAAAGACATTCCATATGGTTCTAACCACTTTATTGAAATGTCTTACTGCTCTTTATGGATGTACAACACAGGGTCCCTTTGTACCTTTATATTTCTCAATAGCCTTTGATTTACCTTATATCCATTGGATTGTCTGGAATCCCAATTGCATTCCTTCACATTTTACTGTATTAAATTTAATTTGCCATTTGTCTGCCCGAACTATCAATATAACCTCCGAAGTCAAATTTTTCCTCTTCACACTTTCCATTTATTTGTTTATAATTAGAAAATATTACTCATATACCATATTTCGGGAGACATCTTTCAGCAAAGGCCAACATTGTGTTGACAAAATTTATCATCGTCTTCAATGCCCTAGCCCCGTCTATGGTCAGTCAAGGAAAAAGGTAGTTGTGAATCAAGACTTCAGTCCTGGGATAAAACTCATAAGCTACAGGGCAGCAGTAATCCCTATCCTCCCACTTGCTTCTGACACCTGGACCACCTATAACAGATGCATCAAGGCACTGGAGAAATACACCAATGTAGTGTCTGAAAAAGCTTCCAAATTCACTGGAAGAACATGAAAGCATTATCGTATCATCTCCCAGGCCAATAACCCCAATAATGAGACTCTGGTTATTCTCAATCAGCCAGGTTTGACAAATCATAAGACCATAAGACCATAAGACAAAGGAGCAGAAGTAGGCCACTCGGCCCATTGAGTCTGCTCCGCCATTTTATCATGAGCTGATCCATTTTATCCTATTTAGTCCCACTGCCCCACCTTCTCACCATAACCTTTGATGCCCTGGCTACTCAGATACCTATCAATCTCTGCCTTAAATACGCCCAATGACTTGGCTTCCACTGCTGCCCGTGGCAACAAATTCCATAGATTCATCACCCTCTGACTAAAAAAATTTCTTTGCATCTCTGTTCTGAAAGGGCGCCCTTCAATCCTGAAGTCATGCCCTCTCATACTAGACTCCCCCATCATGGGAAAAAACTTTGCCACATCCACTCTGTCCATGCCTTTTAACATTCGAAATGTTTCTATGAGGTCTCCCCTCATTCTTCTAAACTCCAAGGAATACAGTCCAAGAGCGGACAAACGTTCCTCATATGTTAACCCTCTCATTCCCGGAATCATTCTCGTGAATCTTCTCTGTACCCTCTCCAACGTCAGCACATCAATTCTTAAATAAGGAGACGAAAAATGCCCACAGTACTCCAAGTGAGGTCTCACCAGCGCCTTATAGAGCCTCAACATCACATCCCTGCTCCTATACTCTATTCCTCCAGAAATGAATGCCAACATTGCATTCGCCTTCTTCACTATTGACTCAACCTGGAGGTTAACTTTAAGGGAATCCTGTACGAGGACTCCCAAGTCCCGTTGCATCTCAGAACTTTGAATTCTTTCCCCATTTAAATAATAGTCTGCCCGTTTATTTTTTCTGCCAAAGTGCATAACCATACAGTTTCCAATATTGTACTTCATTTGCCACTTCTCTGCCCATTCTTCCAATCTATCCAAGTCTCTCTGCAGACTCTCCATTTCCCCAGCACTACCGGCCCCTCCACCTATCTTCGTATCGTCAGCAAACTTAGCCACAAAGCCATCTATTCCATAATCCAGATCGTTGATGTACAATGTAAAAAGAAGCGGCCCCAACACTGATCTCTGTGGAACACCACTGGTAACCGGCAGCCAACCAGAATAGGATCCCTTTATTCCCACTCTCTGTTTCCTGCCAATCAGCCAACGCTCTATCCACGTATGTAACTTTCCCGTAATTCCATGGGCTCTTATCTTGTTAAGTAGCCTCATGTGTGGCACCTTGTCAAAGGCCTTCTGAAAATCCAAATATACAACATCCACTGCATCTCCCTTGTCTAGCCTACTGGTAATTTCCTCAAAAAATTGTAATAGGTTTGTCAGGCAGGATTTTCCTTCAAGGAATCCATGCTGAGTTCTGCCTATCTTGTCATATGCCTCCAGGTACTCTGTAACCTCATCTTTGACAATCGACTCCAACAACTTCCCAAAAACCGACGTCAAGCTAACAGGTCTATAATTTCCTTTTTACTTCCTTGCCCCCTTCTTAAATAGCGGAATGACATTTGCAATCTTCCAGTATTCCGGAACCATGCCAGAATCTATCGACTTTTGAAAGATCATTGCTAATGCCTCTGCAATCTCCACAGCTACTTCCTTCAGAACACGAGGGTGCATTCCATCTAGTCCAGGAGATTTATCGACCTTTAGCCTATTCAGCTTCCTGAGTACTTTCTCTGTCGTAATTGCGACTGCGCACACTTCTCTTCCCTGCCACCCTTGAGTGTCCGGTATCCTGCTGTCTTCCTCAGTGAAGACTGATGCAAAATACTTGTTCAGTTCCTCTGCCATCTCCTCATGTCCCATTACAATTTCTCCAGTATCATTTTCTATCGGTCCTATATCTACTCTCACCTGTCTTTTACTCTTTATATACTTGAAAAAGCTTTTAGTATCCTCTTTGATATTATTTGCAAGTTTCCTTTCATGGTTAATCTTTTCTCTCTTAATGACCTTCTTGGTTTCCTTTTGTAAGGTTTTAAAAACTTCTCAATCCTCTGTCTTCCCACTAATTTTTGCTTCCTTGTATGCCCTCCCTTTTGCTTTAACTTTGGCTTTGACTTCTCTTGTCAACCACGGTTGCATCCTTCTTCCACTCGAAAATTTCTTCTTTTTTGGAATATACCTGTCTTGCACATTCCTCATTTTTCGCATAAACTCCAGCCACTGCTGCTCTGCCGTCTTTCCCGCCAGTGTCTCTTTCCAGTCAACTTTGGCCAGTTCCTCTCTCATGCCACTGTAATTTCCTTTACTCCACTGAAACACCGACACATCAGATTTCGGCTTCTCTTTTTCTAATTTCACAGTGAACTCAATCATGTTATGATCACTGCCTCCTAAGGGTTCCTTCACCTCAATCTCTCCAATCAACTCCGGTTCATTACACAATACCCAATCCAGTACAGCCGATCCCCTAGTGGGCTCAACAACAAGCTGTTCTGAAAAGCCATCTCGCAGACATTCTACAAATTCTCTCTCTTGAGATCCAGTGCCGACCTGATTTTTCCAATCTACTCGCATGTTAAAATCCCCCACAATTATCATAACACTGCCCTTCTGACAAGCCTTTTCTATTTCCAGTTGTAATTTGTAGTCCACATTCCTGCAGCTGTTTGGAGGCCTATAAATAACTGCCATCAGAGTCTTTTTACCCCTGCTATTCCTTAGCTCAACCCATAAAGATTCTGCACCTTCCGATCCTATATCACCTCTTTCTAACGATTTTATATCATTTCTTACCAAGAAAGCCACGCCTCCCCCTCTGCATACCTTCCTATCCTTCTGATACACCGTGTATCCTTGGACGTTCAGCTCCCAGAGACATGCATCCTTTAGCCAGGTCTCAGTGATGGCCACAATATCATACCTGCCAATCTGTAGCTGTACAACAAGATCATCCACCTTATTCCTTATGCTGGGTGCATTTAACTACAACACCTTAAGACCAGTATTTGATACTTTTTGCTTTCATTTCACTGCAACTTTATTGCACTTCAACTCATCCCAATGGCTAAACATTTGCCCCATCACCTGCCTGTCTTTCCTGACATCTTTACTGCTCACAATCTTAGATTTATTTCTGTTACCACCTTCCTCTGCTCTATCATTCCGGTTCCCATCCCCCTGCCAAGTTAGTTTAAACCCTCCCTAACAGCTCTATTAAACTTTCCCGCCAGGATATTGGTCCCCTTCAGGTTCAGGTGTAACCTGTCCTTTTTGAACAGGTCATACTTTCCCCAGAAGAGATCCCAATTATCCAAGAATCTGAAGCCCTGCCCCCTACACCAGTCTCTCAGCCAGGCATTCATATGCCTGATCCGACGACCCTTGCCCTCGCTAGCACGTGGCACAGGTAGCAATCCCGAGATTACTACCCTAGAGGTCCTGCTTCTCAGCTTCCTTCCTAACTCCTGGAAATCTCTCTTCAGGACCCCCTCCTTTGTCCTATCTATGTCATTGGTACCAACATGTACCAAGACAACTGGCTGCTCACCCTCCCCCTTTAGAATATTCAGGACCCAAAATGTTGTTCATACACCGAAAGCCAGACTCCAGTAAAACAGTCACTCTTTTCTGAGCTGTATCTTGGGAACAGACGGTCAGGGAGAGAGAGAAAAATGTTCATGATTTCTCTCAAAGCTTCCTCAAATAAATTCAACATACTTTTTGAGTTCTGTAAACGCAAACGTTTGGTCCATAACTGTTCATATTGGAGAAGCATTCAAGATGGAGTTGAAAAACTGAACATGAGTACATTGAATCCACCCAATTTCTGATGCAGGTCCAACAAGTAAAGAGGGATCATCCTCAATCCAAAGAGACTTCCTAAAATAAGACAGAGGGATAAACTGAACTGGATTTATCCATTTTTCATAAACAGGATATGCCCAGGTAATTTTCTGAATTGTTGGATAGATGAAAGTATTGTGAATGTGCTGTAATGGGTTTGATGTGCTACAGCTAAGATACCTTCTGGGCCTATTGCTCTTTTTATATTCATTGCTTGATAACACTTTATACTAATACCCTTATAGGCGTGTAGTGATCTTTCAGATACTGGAAACAATTTCTCCTAATTTATTCCTTTTGAACTCTTTGTGATTTTGAACAGCTCTATTAAATCCCCTCCAGGCTTCTCTACTCTAAAGCAACCAGTCCCAGATTCCCCAGTCTATTCAGACTGCTGTAATCCCTAATCCCCACAACCGTTCTGGTAAACCACTGATACCCCACCAAATCTTTCACATCCATCACAACAAATAATTATCTAAACACCTACTTTGCCATGTCAGATAGCACAAAACAAATCAAAACTAGTTGATAAATAACTTCTCCTACAAATGTTGTTCTCCAGTGACAGCATTATTAAGAGGAACATTCCAATATCCTTAGATAATTTAGTTTGATTATGACTGACTTGCTTCTTAACACCATGTACCTGCTTCCTCTCATTCTGCAGCATGCCCTTGTCCAACAAAAGCTGTATCCATGTTGTGGGGAATCTAAAGCAGTATGGGTGATCATTTTACAAAAGCCATTCTGCTAGGGTAATCGTGAGCTTTCAAATTTTCTTTCCCACTCCTATTCTGATCTCTCTTTTTGTTCTCCTAACCTGCTGTAATGAAAAAATCACCTCACCATACCTTCCGGACCTTGATTCAAGTTGAGTAATATCAGATAATCAGGTATTTGAGCCTTGTGCTTCATATTTCAGCATTTTCTTCTCCTCTCATATTCAAGTAATGTTATGTTTCATTCACATTCTCCTAAGCAAATGTTATTGTCTTCATTGGCATGTACTGTACTCTTTCAGTTAAATTCCATTATTGTCTAAAATAAAACAGAAAATGCTGGAAATACTCAAAGGATTCAAAGTATATTTATTATCAAAGTATGTATGCATTATACAGCCTTGAGATTTATATTCTCCACAGTCAGCCACAAACCAAAGAAAACCATGGAACCCATTTGAAGAAAAAGTTCAAAGTTCAACTGCTCCTGTGCAAAACAAAAACAATTTGTGCAAATGGCAACAAGAAAGACAAAATGAAAACACAGAAAATAAAACAAAATTAAAAAAGTCCATATTCAGTTCAGTTCAGTTCAGTTCAGAGTTCATTGGTCTAGTCCATAAACCACAGACCCAGAACTTTGGTATTATTCTCCGACATTATCGAGGAAGGGAGGGAGGGAGGGAGAGAGGGGGAGAGATCAAAAGAGACTCAACAGATCAGTCGACAATTACGGAGAGAGAAATAAAGTTAACATTGTCTGAACTGAGAAAGAAAAAGCTTGTTAGTTTCAATTTGCAGAAAGATGGGGGTGGGAGGTATACAGTAAAGGTAACATCTATGTTCAGATGTGGCCAGAATTGCCATGGCAATAAGGTGCAGATTAAGCTATCTGGTCAATATGTTCATGAGAGAAGTAAGAGAGCAAAATCCAAGCAGTATTGCATAAATGTGGTGAAATACAGATCAGAACTTTTAAAAAATGGCCAGCAAATCAGACATTAGTAGAAAAAGAGAAAGGAAATTGATTTATTATTGTCACCTACACCAAGGTGCAGTGAAAAATGTTTTACATGCCATCCAGACAGATTATTTCACTGCATCGATGCCTTGAGTTGGTACTACCAACAACAGAATATGGAATAACATGTCACAGTTGAAGAGAAAGTATAATACAGACAGATAATTAGGTGCATGGGCTGATCAAAGTAGATTGTGAGGTCAAAAGTTCTTATTGCACAAGGCGACCATTCAATAGCATTATAACAGCAAGACAGAAGTTGTACTTGATCCTGATGATATGTGCTTTCGTACTTTCGTATCTTCTGCCCAATGGAAGGGAGAAGAAGAGAGAATGAATTGAATTGAATTAAATTCACTTTATTTCTTACATCCTTCACATACACGAGGAGTAAAAATCTTTACGTTACGTCTCTATCTAAATGTGAAATGTGCAATAATAGTAATTTATAATAAATAGAGCTGTCAATGTAACATAGACATACACTCAAATCAGCGCAAGTTAATCAGTCTGATGGTCTGGTGGAAGAAGCTGTCCTGGAGCCTGTTGGTCCTGGCTTTTATGCTGCGGTACTATTTCCTGGATGGTAGTAGATGGAATAAATTGTGGTTGGGGTGACTCGGGTCCCCAATGATCATTCAGGCTCTTTTTTCACACCTGTCTTTGTAAATGTTCTGAATCAAGGGAAGTTCTCAAGTACAGATGCGCTAGGCTGTCCGCACCCTCTCTGCAGAATCCTGCGATTAAGGGAGGTCCAAGAATAGCATTGTCACATAGGCACCCTTCTTCTCCAGATGTGAAAGGATCGTTAATATTTCTGATGTGCAACTCTGACCTGAAACATCAGTGGTTCCTTTGCCTCCATAGATGTTGCCAGACTCATTTTACGCTGAACTCCGGTCAATTGTTACCTGCTTAAGGAATTATTTGTTCTCTATTTCACTCAAACCTGTTTACTTTCCAGCCTATGACAGATCTTCTGTCTTGTTCTCTTTCTACTCTGACTGTAAATCTATTTTTGTTTTAAAAATTTCCCTTGATTAACTCAGTTTTTTCTCTCTATAGACACGAATCTGCTGTGTATTTCCATCATTTTGTATTTTTTTACAGGTTTTCAGTATCTGATTTTTTTTTGTGGATTTTGAAAAGGACAAACTTTCAGTTTTGCATTTTACAGTGACCTGGCCTCACAGTTTTAAGGGCAAATTTGAAACCCAAATTTAGTCAATTAAACTGAGATGGATTTAAAATACTGAACAATACGACACAGTACAGACCCTTCAGCCCACAACGTTGTGCCAATCTTTTAACGTACTCGAAAATCAACCTAACACTTCCTTACTACATAGCGTTCAATCTTTCTATCATCCATGTGCCGTTCTAAAAGTTTCTTAAATGCCCCTAATGTATCTGCCTCTATCCCTGGTAGTGTGTTTCATGCACTCACTGCTCTGTGTAAAAAAAAGCTTATACCTGATATCTCCTCCAATCACCTTATCGGCAAGAAAAACATTTTTTTCCTGTTTCCATATCCTATTTTCTAATTATTACAGTTAGATTTTAAATTCCAAATCCATTTATGTGTGAAAATCTCAGGCAGTGTAGATAGATTATGATTTTGTATTGTTGCAGATTAATCATGGCAAGCTGCTGATACGTCTTACGTCCTTCATCAAGTGCAATGGAAGTAAACTTCAGGAAGATGTTATAAGAAAAGAAAATTTTCGATCACCTACTTAAAAATATCCCTGAAGCTAAATGTTGCCACAATGGTTCTACTCACATCATGGTTAATACTTGCATTCAGGTGAGTAATGAAGAACAGTTTCATTCAAGTAAATCCTTTAATTTCCTCAAGGTATTGTAAAGAATTTCATAGTTAAATATTACATTTTGAATTAAAATCTCAATTAATTAAAAGAGAAATATAAATTGGACATATAATGTCCCACAATCGACAATGTTTCCTTGTACTAATAGTATTAATTAAGACATTCATGTATGTTGGGTGCTTCTGCTATCTTATTTCTTATTTAAATCGTATTAAAGAAATATTTGTGTCAAAATATAAAGCCTGATAGTTCATCTGATTTAAAATGCAACATCTGAGTTGAAATTCTAGTTGGGGATACATCACACAGTTTATTTTTGCATGGTAGTGTGTTATTTCATCCAGTGGACCCAATTTGTAGTCATGCTCTTAAATGCACAGATACTATTTTTTTTCTGGTAGGTGTTTCATTAGATTTTGTGCAGAGAAATCCTTGCATTTGGTGGGGGGGGCGAGTCTGTTATACTTAAGCCATATTTATTGATTTGTTTTCAATTCCTGGACGGGTTTTGAATCCAAACAATTGCTGGTATTTCACTTTGTCCAGCGATCTGTCAGAAAACTGTTTGCTATTATTGAGGTTGTAAAGAAAAAGCAAGATACTGTATATATGCTGCTTCACTGAAAGGACAAAGGATATACTTATCATAGAAAGTGTTACATATATTCGATTGTGGAGATGCACCTTCATATTGCTTAATTGGAATCAGCAAATCCTTTGCAAATATGTTCTAAAGAACAGTGTGCAATCAAAGCATGGAAGTATCCTGATTGTGTGTCTTGTTCTCTAATTTCCTCTCTCGTTACTACATCAGTAAGCTCTTTGAAAATCATCTAAAGATATTCTAACACATCAAGTTGATCAGTCATTATCAAGTGCTTCAGAAAATATCATAATTAATTAAAATTCATAGACAGTGAATTTGGGATAAAATTAATGAGTTTTAAAATATCATATTTTTTATTAGGGATGTTGTTGAAAAGGATATAATTTTAACAAGTCAATGCTAATTTTTCAATCAGTGATGCAGTAATATTGGGCTGCATTTTACAGTAAAAATAATGATGAAACTTGTATATGCTCCTTACCATTGTTACTGTCATAGAGTTCCACCATGCAGAAACAGGCTTTCTGAGCCACCCAGCCATTCTAATCATGTTGACCTGGATTAGGTCCGTATTCCTTTTTGCCTTGGCAAGTAACCTCTGTTTAAATGTTTAACGTTTGGTTAAACACAGAAATCTTAAAGTTTCTGTCTGATTTGCCCTATTCCCTCATATTTTCTGGTGGTTCTCTTGGAGACTCAGCATTTAAGCAGATGCAAGGTTTAAAGTTGTAGTAGTTACCCATGAAATATCCACTCAGCACATTAAGAGAAGCTATTAGGGTTAGTTCTTGAATGTAAATGTGAATTATTATTTTGCATCTTAATAAATCTTATTCCCAACTAAGCTACTTTTCTGGCACTTACTAATCAGACCATATGCAATTTTAACCAAAGAATCAACATAAAGAAGTCCCAGTGTGACTGGTTACAGATTTTCAGTCAGAAAAAAAACATTCCTCTGCTACAACCCTCTGTCTTCTATCACTGAACTATTGTTGGGAGCCAATATCGTAATTCAGCATGGATTCCATGTAAGTTAATCTTCTAGACTAGCCTCCCAAGAGAGATCACGTTAAATGTTTTACTAGAAGTCCATGTAAACAACATCCACTCTCCTAACCTTATCATCATATAAGTGTGGCACAGTGTCACAACTGATGCAGGTTTTCAATTCATGACATTGGCAGTTCCTTTCCTTCCAGAGGTGTTGCTGAAGCCACTGAGTTCATCCAGCAGACTGTTTGATGCCATAGGTCGGAAAGCTGCTGCTCCACAACACCAGAATGTGGAGGATCCTGTCAGACATCTGCACATACTCACTTCAACCATGTGACATTCCAGTGGGTGCTACAGTCTTCTCCTCCAGCCCAAAGACATTCAGGTTGGTCGTGCGAGACCATGGATCTCTGCCTGGAAAGTCTTCACTCTCCAGGGCGCAGGCCTGGGCAAGGTTGTATGGAAGACCAGCAGTTGCCCATGCTGCAAGTCTCCCCTCTCCACGACACCAATGTTGTCCAAGGGAAGGGCATTAGGACCCATACAGCTTGGCACCAATGTCGCTGCAGAGCAATGCTCAAGGACACAACACGTTCCCTCGGCTGGGGTTCGAACTCATGACCTTCAGGTAGCGAGTCCAATGCCTTAACCACTTGGCCACGTGCTCACACAGGTTGGTAGGTTCATGGATAACTGCAAATTTCCCCTTTTGTGTAGTGAGGGGTGGAAACTGTGTGAGGGAGAATTTGAGGAGAATAAAATGATTTAGTGGAAGATTAATGTACATAGATTCTTGAAGGTCAGAGTACACTCAATCGACCGGATTTGTTTGAGTGCTATGTGACTCAATCACTCAAATTGTGTTTCCTTATCTCTTTAATTTAGTTCCTGTGTATGATTTACATTGAATATTGTTTTTAACACTTTGTTCTCCAAAATCTGTACCGATATCCATTCCTCTTGTTTATCGATCAGATATGCTATGTCTTTTCAGGGTCACACATGGCACAGAATGCCTCTCATGGACTCCTGCCAGCAAAATTGTCATTGCTGTTTGCTTTCACAATGGAAAAGGACATCAAAGCAGATGATGTAACTTAATAAACTACACAGCCAGAAATCTGAAATTTAAAAAAAACTGAAAACATTCTGTAAGTTATGCAACATTTGTGGAAAGAGAAGCAGGGGTAATGTTTCAGCTCAAAGGTACTTCATTAAAATGGTTCTCATGAAGGTTTCTCTTTCTATCGGTTCTGCATAACTTGCTGAGTATTCCAGCACTGCCTGTCTTGATTACTGTGGAGAATTCAAGGTGGGAGCTAGTGACATACTAAAACAGATTATCATGAAAAAGCAACATATGGTTATATTAAAGGTCAATAAATCCCTTTGGCCTGATGAGGTTATCCTGGGTTATAATGAGAATCAGACAAGGAGAATGCCTGAGCTCTGGACAGATTTTTGTTTTTGGCCAAGGGAAGTGATACAGCAGCAAGTTGCAAAAGACATTTAGATAGGTAAATGGACAAGCAGGGAAAAGAGAGACATCAGCCATGTGCCGGCAAATAGGATTAGTTTCGATTGATATCATTGTTGGCACAGACATTGTTGGCCAAAGGACCAGCTCCTGTATTGTAGTGTTCTATATGCTGTATTTTCCAGCTACATATAAAACACAACATGACTAAATGCAGTATATTTATTCAAGAAGGAAGTGCAAATAATATAGTTAATTATAGGCAGGTAAGTCTAACATCAGTATGAGGGAAATTAATTGAAGATAATTTCTGATGGATAAGATTTATCTGCACCTGGAAACAGGGAAAGGTGGCTGTATTAAGGAGACGTCTTTTCTGACTAATCTGACTAATTTAAATGAATTTTTCTAGGACTAAGTGTGTCAACAAGTATGGTGAAATTGACACCTCCACATGAATTTCAGTAAGGACTTTGGCAAGGGTCCTTTTGGAAGACTGCATGGGTGTCATGGTCCAGTCCGTGAAGTCCACATTCCAGTTCACGGTCCGGTCCATCGACCCTTGCTCCAGGTTTTCCTGTCTACCCTGTTTCTGTTCCTGTTGAGCACTAATTGAGGCAACTAATTGGGGCTGGCTGCATAAATACCTCCAGAGACCAGGGTGTGGCTGCTGGATTGTTCTTGTCCTTACTCATTGTATCCCTTCCCCTGCCTTCTGTTTCCTCGCCTGAAGCCCTGCCTTGTCTTGCCGGTAACTCTCGCCTCACCTCGCCTGTAGTCTTGTCTTGGAGCTACCCTGTACCTAGCTCCTCTCCTGTCCCTTGCCTCCGCCGGATAAGTCAGGCCATCTTGCCGTTACCCTGTGGTTGTTTCTGTCCCTTCCTCTCCCTTACCTCCGTTGGGTAAGCCAGGCCGTCTTGCCATTACCCTATGGTTGGTTCTGTCCCTTCCTGTCCCTTGCCTCCGTCGAGTAAGCCAGGCCGTCTTGCCGTTACCCTATGGTTGGTTCTGTCCCTTCCTGTCTCTTGCCTTTGTCGGGTGAATATCCGCTCCCTGCCCAGGTGATCTGTGCCCTACTTAGGAGGAGCTTCAAGACCCCAAGCCTTGAGCCGCGTCCCAAGCTAAGCTTCAAGACCCCAAGCCTCAAGTCTCTAGCCAAGCCTCGCCTCTGGTCTCCAACCTCCAGACTCGCCTCTGGTCTCCAGCCTCCAGCCTTGCCTCAAGTCTCCAGCCTCCAACCTCGCCTCAAGACCCCAAGCCTCCAACCTTGCCTCAAGACCCCAAGCCTCAAGCCTTGCCCCAAGATCCCAAGCCTCAAGCCTCACCTCAAGTCTCTAGTCTCAAGCCTCGTCCTGCCTGCCAGTCAAGTCTCATCCTTGCCTCGTTCTGGGGTCCGAGCCAAAGGCAATACCCAGGTTCTGGGTCCCTGTGCAGTCTCTGGCTCAGAGTCCAAGCCTGGGCTCTTAGCTTTTTTGTCCAGTGCTGTTCCGGGTTCCCGGTTTTCATGTCCATGTCCTAGCCCTCACCCTGTATCCTAGTCCTGTCCATAGTACTTCAGTGTCTGTGTCTTACACTTGGGTCCATTCCCAGCCACCACCTTATGACAATGGGATCCAGAGCAATTTGACAAGTGGGAAGCAGAAGGTGATGGGTAACAATTCCATATGCTATATTCTACTACTTCCTAGAATGTGAATGATACACTTCAGGTCCACCTCAGTGAAATCCTCATCAGACCTCTCTTGAGCCTTTGCTCTCACCACCTTCAGAGAGCATTTAAATATGGTCTTGTTGTACGTGGACAACTTGGTGTTAAAAAAACAGATATCTGATAGATGACTTGGGTTGTGAGAATACCAGACCAACTAGATCTGGTTGAAATGCCATTGGTTACCCTTGTACAAAGAATTAAAATAGATCAAATTAGCAGTATTCCTTCTGCATAATTGGTCTCATTTGGCACCATGTTCTTTGTATTTGGCTCTTTCAATTGGACCCTCTGCCCTACATGTCTCATCTTAGCTACTTTATCATTATTCAATATCCATTTCATGGTGTATTACTTATAGAAGTAATTTTCCAATCCACAATATGTACATTTTCTTTCACAACCTTATTCAACTGTTCATGCTGCTCTCCACAATAGCTGTAACCTTTCCATCACCTTGGCTGTACTTTCACCCTGCTGTCCTTCGATTTCATATCATGGGACTTAATTCTTCTGCTGACCAGCCAATGATTCCAGCTTGGGATTGGATTGGCATCTTCATATTTCTGCATGACTTTTCTAAAAAATAATTGTGTTTCATGTCAAAACTGTTCCCTGAGGCCAGACTCTTGCATTCTATAATGAACTGTGATGAGCAAGTCCATAATATATGCAGGCTACAGTTATGTAAGAACAGTCCATTCAGAAAATATCAAACTATTCTCCCTGCTCCTGGTTCTGAGAAAAGAAGGAATATTGGTCAAGCATTTAATTTCTAGGCCGGTTGCAGAGAACTTGGGATGTATCTAATGAATTCTCCAGAGTCTCATTTGAGGACTTCATGCTATTGTACAGTTCTCTTCCCTTTTGATCAATGAGATACAATAACATCTTAACTTTTATCTTTTCCAGTTTAATCTACCATAGGCAGCTCAATAAACAGAATGATCTCTTCCCTCTACCGCCTCCATTCTTTTGACAGATTGCTAGCATTGGAAATCCTGCAGCTTGGACATCTTTATTTGTTCCACTGAAGCAAGTAGTTTACTACCACAAAATGTTATCTCAGTTGGGAGGGATTGTCATCAGTGTTCAGATTCGAATTTATATTCCTATAGAATCTACATGTAATAGGTCATTAACCAGAAATTCTAAACAATGCCTGATTATTTCCCCTGATTGTGCTGAAAAAATTTTCAACCTAATAAAGTGCTTTGATAAATGACAGAACTCTCAGAGAAAGGAGCAACATTTTTCTGCTGTGTGCCACTTTGAAGCAGACAATCTAGTTCTGCCCAATTCCACCCAGGGTGAGCAGGTAGTCACAGACAAAAATTCTTAAAAGGCTATGAAAATAATAAACAAAATAGTGTTGAAAGGGCAGAAATGAGTGTTTTATGCCAAATAAATACATAATTATTTGGAGGTTGTTTCTCTATCATACATTTTTTTTCATTCTATTTCAATGTCTTGTCAACCATTGTGCATGCCAGAAATATAGCAGACATTGCTCTAAAAATTACGTACAATGCAGATGGATCCATAAAGTTACCAATGTCAATAAATATGTCAAAGACAATTCAAATTTAGTTTATTATCTTATATGCAAGTACGATTAAGTAAAGGTAAAATGAAAAGCCTTGCAGCAGCATCACAAGCTCAAAGGTACAGACAACAAATGGAATATAAAATAATGCATACATTTTACATCAATTATAAAAGACGATGAGGAGTGAGAAAAAAAAATTGTGCAAAAACAAGACTTTATTGCAAAAAAAAAGACACAATCTGTGACAAGTCCATGGGAGGGCAAGGAATGGTTTGTAACGTTCCATTGTTAAGGTAGGACTCGGATTGTGCGTGTCAGTTCAAGAATTTGGTGGTTGTAGGGCATTAGCTGTATCTGAACCAGGAGGTGAGGGACATTAGGACTGTGTGGCAACAGTGAGAAAAGGACATGACCCGAACTGTGGGGATTCTTTCGAAGTTCATAAAAGCATTTGTTATGAAATTTGGCATGTTTAAGGCTCAAATAAATGACACAGAAATTAATTTCCTCAGTGTGGGTTTCTTTGCACAGAAGACTATTCCTCTGCTTCTGCTTGGAGAGAAGAGTCATCAGGAAATAAAAGCATGAAATCAGAGGCTTTTCTTGTTTTAATCCATTGGAAATTGTACTAGAACTTCTGCAAAATTTGAGGTACGTAAGCCAGTGTCAGTAACCTCTCCAGCACTGAGGCCATCTTCAATGGACAGGTCTTGCTGTTAGCATGACTAACATAAAGCTTCAAAAAAAGAAAGTCTATCTCAAGCTCACATTGGCAAGAGATTATTAGATTAATGGAGGAAATTAATCAAGGTTATTTTCAAAGCTTCCTCATAAAATTGTGCATAGGTGTCCCTGGTCCATGACCAATCAAAATGGAAATAGGTGACTAGGAGGTGCCACTGATGACCTTCATTGGCTTTGCTGTGAACATGTGATAACGGCAGAAGGAGATCACCTCCTCAGAATTTGCAAGCTAATGTACCTCAAGAAGCTTCTCCTGCCTCAGCCCTGGCAACCTTTTGATTCTACATTGGCATTATTAGCCAACTTTCTCCCACTGACTACCCTCTCAGAGATACTCAACAAATTGTCTTACCTTCTGAGATTTTAGTAGCCAACTACAACTAAAATCCTAATAATCTACTGTTCTGCAATGTCCATCAAGAAATCCCACCAAATGTTAAGTCTCCCTGCAGTGGAGCTGAAAAATAAGAAGATTACTCTGACTTTCATGGTTTATGTGATATACACTGAATAGACATATCTTTTTTTTGTAATTTATTTTTTATTGAATTTCATCATCAAACAAATATTTCCATAAGATGTATTTCAGATACTGTACATATATATGATATAATCATATTTGTCACAAATCTCCACATAATATTTATCTGAGGTATACACTTACAGAAAGGAGAGGAAAGAAAGAACAACTGAAAGAAGAAAACTATGTACATAGTAGGGAGTGATCTTTTTTTTAACAACATATTCATTGACTTGTGAGAATAAAATCAGGCCTATGAGGTGTTATGTAGTTAAACCATTTTTTCCAGTATGAATAAAATTGTTCCAACTTATGATTAACAGATGCTGTTATCTTCTCCATTTTGTAAATGTCCATTGTAATTTCCATCCGTACATTTAGAGTTGGGCTCTCCTGTGATAACCATTTCCTGGTAAGGGTCTTTTTACCAGCCACTAGCCGTACATTCATTAAATATTTACCTCTTTTCAACCATTCTTGAGGTATATACCCAAAATATATGGTCTTAATCTCTAAAGGTATTTCACATTTAAAGATGTCTTGTAGGGCATTATGCATTCCACTCCAATAGTCTTTGATAATGTGTGCAGTTTTGATCCCCTAATCTGAGGAAAGACATCTTTGCCATAGAGGGAGTACAAAGAAGGTTCACCAGATTGATTCCTGGGATGGCAGGACTTTCATATGAAGAAAGACTGGATGAACTGGGCTTGTACTGGTTGGAATTTAGAAGATTGAGGGGGGATCTGATTGAAACGTATAAGATCCTAAAGGGATTGGACAGGCTAGATGCAGGAAGATTGTTCCCGATGTTGGGGAAGTCCAGAACGAGGGGTCACAGTTTGAGGATAGAGGGGAAGCCTTTTAGGACCGAGATTAAGTAAAACTTCTTCACACAGAGAGTGGTGAATCTGTGGAATTCTCTGCCACAGGAAACTGTTGAGGCCAGTTCATTGGCTACATTTAAGAGGGAGTTAGATATGGCCCTTGTGGCTACAGGGGTCAGTGGGTATGGAGGGAAGGCTGGGGCGGGGTTCTGAGTTGGATGATCAGCCATGATCATAATAAATGGCGGTGCAGGCTCGAAGGGCCGAATGGCCTACTCCTGCACCTATTTTCTATGTTTCTATGTTTCTATAATGGGGCATTCCCAGAAAATATGATAATGGTTTGCATTTTGATGTCCACAATTTCTCCAGCAAACAGGGGGGTTGTTATCATAATGGGATTTCTGAGAGGGTGTAATAAAATATCTTATCAAGTTTTTCCACCCGAACTCCCTCCATTTCTGAACTGGTACACTTCCATTGATACCTCCATATTATTGTCCTGTCTTCCTCAGATATTATTATCCCTCCTTCCTTCTCCTATTTTGTCTTAATGTATGAAGTCGAATGTGTTTTAAGATTTGACAAACACTTATACACGCTTGAAATGATTTTACTACCATTGTCTGAATTATATGCTTTCTAAACAGCTCTATGAGACATGCACTTGCCTTGGTTACATTTTTAACCATCTTGTTAACATACTGTCACATCTGTAAATACTGGTAAAAGTCTTGTTTTTCTAGTAAGTGTTTCTCTTTGAGCATTTCAACACTGAGCAGTGTTCCTTCTTTCATTATATTGCAAATAGCTGTTATTCCTTTAGTTGTCCAGTCCTTAAATCTAGCATCCAGTTTATTCGACGTAAAATCCAAGTCATATGCACACCATTTAAGAATTGCAATGTCTCTCTCTAGTTTATATTCTTTTATAATAGTTTTCCATATTTTAAGAGTCCATTTCACCCACGGGTTGTCAATATTATCTATGTAACTTTGTAGGTTGTTATCAGCCAAAATTGCCTGTATAGGAATGGAAAATATCCTCTCCTCAATGTTTTTCCATTGAGCGTCATATGATGACTTGCACCAGCATATCACAGCTCTCAACTGTGCTGCAAAATAATAAACTCTAAGAGGAGGTAGGCCCCAACCCCCCTTCTCCTTGGCTAATTGCAGAGTTTTGAGACGAACCCTAGGCCTTTTACCTTGCCATTTATATCTTGATAGCATCTTGTTCCATTCATTGAATTGATTTTGGTTAATCTCTATTGGTAGGGTCTGAAAGAGATATAATAGTCTGGGCAGTATATTTATTTTAATAGATTCAATCCTTGAACTGAGACCAAGAAAAGGAATTAGGTTCCACCTTGCTATATCTTCCTTAATTTTTTTATATATTGGCTGATAATTGCATTCTGATAATTTTGCTAAATCTTTTGGCATAATGATGCCCAAATATTTGACGGTCTCTGTTTGCCATGCCCAGTGATATCTACTTTCAATTTCTCTTGGTGGGCTATAGTTCTATGAAAGTAGTTGGGTTTTATCTATGTTGATCTTGTATCCTGATAATTGGCCATATTGTTCAAAGGACTGCATCAATTTAGGTAAAGAGTCTGTTGGTTGCCCTAGATAGATCAAAATGTCATCCATGTAACAGGCCAATTTATGCTCTGTCCCTTTAATAGTAATTCCCCTGATATCTTCATTTTGTCTGATGTATTGAGCTAATGGTTCCAGATATAATGTGAAGAGTAACGGTGACCATGCACAACCTTGTCTCGTGCCCCTTTCTAGGGTAACACTATTAGATAAATATCCATTGATTTTAATCCTGGCAGTAGGATTGTCGTATAGTACCTGTACAGTTTTAATAATTGTATCATGTAGACCAAATCTATGTAAAACTCTATAGAGAAAATTCCAATTAACTGAATCAAATGCCTTTTCTGTGTCCATGCTTATCACTATTGCTTCAATTTCATTATTTTTATATGATCCATAATGTGACGTGTCCTTCATATATCGTCTTGTGTTTGGCGTTGTTGTATGAAACCTGTCTCATCATTATGTATCAGTGTGGGTAGAAACTCTTCTAATCGTTTGGCCATGATGGAGGTAAATATTCTATAATCCACATTAAGAACAGATAGTGGTCTAAATGACCCACATTCCACTTTATCCTTGCCTTCTTTCGGTATAGCTGAGATTATCGCCTCCTTCCAGTTGGGTGGCATTTGTGCCTTTCTCAGGGTCCAGTTCAGTGTGGGGAGTAAAACAGGGATTAACTCACTTCTAAACTCTTTATACCACTCTGTCGTATATCCATCTGATCCTCGTGACTTGCTTAATTTAAGCCTACTAATTGCAGTTTTTAGTTCAGCTTCAGTTATGTCAGCAGTCATCTTTCTATTTTGTTCTTTGCTTAAAGTAGGTAACTCTAAAGAATTCAGGAAGGTGTCAATTTGGGTTAAGTTTCCCCCTGGAACCTTGGAATATAGAGTTTTGTAAAACATTTCAAAAGCTTCGTGAATTTCCTTTGCTTAATTGTTATCACTTTTGTTCCTGGATCCCTAATTCTATGAATTGTATTTTCTGCTATCTTTTTGTTCAGCTTCCACGCCAGTATTTTCATAGATTTAGATCCACTATCACAGTGTCACTGTTTCAGAAACATTAATTTTTTTCTAATTTCTTGTGAAGCCAAACTATTAATTTCATTCCTAACTTTTTTAATTTCCTCTAGTGTATCCTATGCCAAACTCAATTTGTGTTTTTTTCCTAGTTCCTTCAGCTTATTTTGTAATTCCTCTAATGTTCTATTCCTTATTTTTTCTTATATGAAGATACTGCTATAATTTTCCCTCTTAAGACAGCCTTCAGAGTATCCCATAGAATGGGAGGTGAAACCTCTCCATTATCAGTGAATTCAAAGTAAAGACCAATTTCTTTTTAATCTGTTCCTTAAAATAGTGATCATTGAATAGACTTGAATTCAGTTTCCAAATAGTATGCTTTGGCTGTAGGTCAAAATCAGCAGATAAATATATAGGTGCATGGTCACTTACATCTATTGTCCCAATTCCACAGGTGATTATTTTGTCTCTATCTTTTCCAAATGTTATGAAATAGTCTGTTCTTGTATATATGGAAAGAGGGGGCAGAATAATGAGTGTAATCCCTTCTGTCGAGGAAAAGGTCCCTCCATATATCAATTAGACCAACATCCTCAAAAAGAGTGTTAACTTTCTTATGTAAAGACTTTGTTTCATAAGTTTTTCTATTGGAAGAGTCTAACTTTGGTTGTAATTTTAAATTTAAGTTTCCCCCACATATCAAGAGACCTTCTGTTTCCGTTACCATAATATTAGTAATTTTCTGGAAGAAACTAATATCACTTCCTGGGGGTGCGTATATATTCAATAAAGTAACTAGATTTCCCTCTATATTCCCCCTTACCAGAATATATCTGCCCTCCTTATCTCCCACTTCAAATACCTCTTCAAAATTTAGCTTGCTTGAGATGAGAATAGCAACTCCTCTTCTATGTCCTGATTTACATGAGGAGAAAAACAAATTAGTGCAGCCCATTCTCTTTAATTTTCCATGCTCATTATCACTTAAGTCAGTTTCCTGTAAATATACTACATGGGCTTGTTCTTTTTTCATTTTTGATAGAATTTTACTGTGCTTGACTAGATTCAACAGCCCATTGACATTAAAAGAAATGAATTTTACTTTGTCCTTAGCCATGTGTATTTATCTGTTAGTATATCATTGAAATTTGCAGAATATAGCTTAATCGATCTACTCCCTGAACAAATAAGAGCCAAGAAACGCGAATAATTTTAAAGAAAGGTAACAAAAGTGTGATTCCAAGGCTGGAGTCTCTCGATGACCCTGAGTTGGGCTAGAAGAAAAGTCTAGCCGTGGGGGATAGCCCCTCCTACCTGTGGATTGAGGGCTCCTGTTGCAGTACCTATAAAAGTAAGTAAAAAAAAACTATGTCCATTACACAGAAATGATTTCCCTGTGTATTCCTCCCATGTATACATTCTCATTTAGGTGGGGAAAAAGGAATGAATAAATGATTAAAAAAAATTGAGTAATATAAAATCCACATTATAACACGTATTTCTCGAGATAGGTATATCACCGTCTATTTTTGCTTCCATTTAGTATATCAGCACTTTTAAAGTTAGCCAAACCTTATGGCTCTTCCGGAGGAGGTGAGGGCTGCCCTCAGAGAACTGACAGTCTCTTCCTAATATCCTCCTCTCGTCCTGCTCCGGTCCCCTACTTTCTAGGTTCTCCTACTATTTCCCAAGCAGATTGGGGCATGCGTGAAAACATGTTGTGATGTTATATTTCCTTTTTACAAACATTGGTTAGATGGGTGTCTGTAGTTCTGATTGCTACTTAGTAAGGATGTGGTTGGACTGAAGGAGATGCAGAATGGATTCTCCAGGATGCTGCCTGGATTGGAGGATTTTAGCTTTAGGAAAAGACTGGAGAGGCAGAGATTTTTTCTCCTTGGAGATGCAGAAGGGCGATCGATAGAGATATATAAAATTGAGAGGCATAGACAGACTATAAAATATAGGAGCAGATCTAGGCCATTCTGCCCATCGATTTCTCCACAGTACATAAAATGCTCCTCATATGTTAACCTTTTCATTCCTGGTAGCCTCAGAATTACAGTTTTGCATTTCTAGTCCTCTCAAAATGAATGCTAACATTGCATTTGCCTTCCTTACCACCAGCTCAACCTGCAAGTTAACCTTTAGGGAATCCAGATGAGGACTCCTGCTTCCTCAACACCACCTGGCCACAGAGATCAATTCTATTACCCAATCATTGACTTCTAACATGAGAAAAAGTGGTTCCAACTAAGTTCCTGCAGAACACCTCTGGTCACCAGCAGCCAACCCAAAAAGTTCCCCCTTATTCCCATTCCTTGCCTCCAAGTCATCTGTACTGGTATCTTTTCTGTAATACAATGGAGTCTTATCTTGTTTAGCAGCATCATGTGCGGCACCCTGTCAAATGTTTTCTGAAAATCAAAGTTAGGGTACTCAATAAACAATCTACTGGAGGAACATCATGGGTTGAACATCTGAGGGGAGGGGAACAAAATTGTTGAAGTTTCAGGTTTAAAACCTGCAACAGGACTGTAGATTATTTTCCCATGGTGGGAGTTCAAAATCAAAGGGTATAGGTTCATAATCATAGGATTTTTTTTCAATTAGGTTCTGAAGGGCAGAGTTTTTTTAGACAGAGTAGTTGCTATCTGGAGCATCCTGCCAGAGGGAGAGTTAGAGGCATTCAGACAGTCACTTACATAGGCAGGACATACAAGAAAACCATCCTAATGCAGCCAAATGAGATTAATTCAGATGGGCAAAAATGCTGGCACTAACTTAGTGGACTAAAGGATATATTTCTGTGCTGTATAACTCTATGCACCTATTTCCAATTAATAAATTATGCAGAAGACTAGAAGTGTGAATCTCAAAGCATTTCCAGCATGGCAAGAGATTGGAAACTATAGAAAGTTAGAATTATGTGTCCCTTCAATGATCTCTAACGAAAGGTCCATAAGAAACTGCTCAAGTCACTTTGATGTCATTCACATTGTTATATTTGTTCTACAGGCATAAAGTAAGTGTTTAGCATATAACTTAGTGGCAAAGCTGCATGCTAATCTCCATAAATCCAACTGTTTAATGTATTAAGCCAGTATTTTAATTTTCCTAGTTAGCTAAATATTCTGCATTCCTAACTGGCCTAGTATTTGTTGTTCACTCCCTACAATTGTTAAATTGAATTCCTTTGGCTATCTTAGAGCATAATAGAGTCAAACACATTGGCTGTTGGGGAAACCTATTTATAGGAAACGCCAGATAAGGAGAACAGTTCCCTTCCAAAGGGACAAGTATAAATCTCACAGTTACTATTACATACACTTGCTTTCCATTCCTGAATGTTAATTCTACTAATATCTGAAATTGAATCTCATAGCCTCTGTGGTCAGATTGGATCTCATGTCTCCATTTCATAATCAAAATCAGCTTTATTATAACTGAAATACTGTATGTCATGAAATGTATTGTTTTGCAGCAGCAGAAGCGTGCAATACATAAACATTGTTCTATGTTGCAAAAAGAAATATATGCACAGTAGCACTTCATTAGGTACCTCATGTACCTCTTGTATGCCACACGGGAGATCGGTCAAGAAGACCCATTTGCTTCACATTTAAGATGAGGTAGGAAATTGGATTAGACAATTGCTTCATTGAAGAAGCCAGAGAGTGATAGCATGTGGTTGCTTCTGTGACTCTTGGTGTGCTGCAGGGATCCGTGCTAGGTCCTTTGATGTTAGTCATCTGTATCAATGGTCTGGATGTTAATGTGGTTAACTCGATCAATCAGGTGACACCAATATTGGAGGTGTAGTGTACAGCAAGGAAGATGATCAAAGTTTGCAGCAAGATCTGGACCGACTGGAAAAATGGGCTGAAATTTGGTAGTTTAAGAATTAGCCATGAGAATTTAATGGAGACAAGTGTGAGACATCGCACTTTGGGAGAACTAAGCAGTGTAAGACTTGCACAGTAAGCAGTAGGGCACTGAGGAGTGTTGTAGAACAGAGAGATTTCAGAATACAGATCCATAATTCCATGAAATTGGCATCACAGGGTTGTAAAGGAAACTTTTAGTATATTGGCCTTCAGGAACCAAAGTACTGAGTACAGGAGTTGGGAAGTTATGTTATGTATGACATTGTTGTAGTTGTTCCTCTCTATGCCTTGTGGCGCGTTGGGTGGCAACCGTGTTGTTTCCTTGGCATTTGTTTGTTTTTACAAGACCAGGTTGCTAGGTTAATACTTAACCCAGCATGGATGGAAAACGTGCAAGGAGTTGGCTGCATATAAGACAACGGTGAGGCCTCATTTGGAGTATCGTGTGCAGTTTTGGTCACATATGTACAGACAGAAAAAGTGTCAATAAGATTGAAAAGGTGCAGAAAAAATTTACAATGATGTTGCCAGGACTTGAAGACCTGAGGAAGGGGAAAGTTTGAGTAAGTTAGGACTTTATTCCTAGAGAGTAGGAGGTATTCAAAATTATGTGGGGTATAGATAGAGTAAATTCAAACAGGCTTTTTCCATTAAGATTGGGTAAGATGTCATGGGTTAAGGGTGAAAGGTGAAATGTTCAAGGGGAACATGAGGGGGAATCTCTTCACTCAGTGGGTGGTGAGTGTGGAATGAGCTGCTAGCAGGAGTGGAAGGTGAGGGTTCAATTTCTACGTTCAAGAAAATTCTGGATAATAACATGGATAGGAGGCATACAGAGAACTATTGACTGGATTTCAGGTTGATGAGACAAACCCTGCATCCAACATATCACTCTTCACAACTTCTACCATCGCCAAAGGGATCATACCACCAAACTTTCCCCCCTGTCTCCGCTTTTTGCAGGGACTTCTCTCTCAGTGATCACTTGTGCAACTATCCCTTGCCACTGGTCTCCCTCTTGGCACTTATCTCTGCAAGTGGCTTAAATCTACACCCACCCATTCACCTCCCTCACCTCCATTCAGGGCCCCAAACAGTCCTTCCAGCTGAAGCAACCATTCACCTGCAAAGCTGCTGGAGTTGTCTATCATGTCTAGAACTCCCAGTGTGGATTCTCCACAGCAGTGAGACTCAACGCAAGTTGTGGGACTGCTTCAGTGATCACCTCTGCTCCATCCACCAAGAGTGGACCTTCCCAGTGGCCAAACATTTTAATTCATATTTTCATTTGACATATCAGTCCAGGACCTCATCTTGTTCTATGATGAGGCCACCCTCAAGGTAGAGGAGCAACACCTTCTATTCCGCCCGTGTAGCCTCTAACCTGATGGCATGAATATCAATTTTTCTTTCCGGTAAAACAAAATTCTCTCCCTCTCCTCTCCTTCTGTTCCCCACTGTGTCCTCTTACCTCTTCTCAGCTGTCTATCATCTCCCCCTGGATCCCCTCTTCCTTCCCTTACTCCTAAGGTCCACTCTCCTCTCCTATCAGATTCCTTCTCCAACCCTTTACCTTTTCTTCCCTCGTGGCTTCAGCTATCACCTTCTAGACAGCCACTTTCCATTTCCTCTACCCCTTTTATTCTGATGTCTTTTGTTCTAGATTATGAGGACACTCAGTCCTTGTTTATTGTCATTTAGAAATGCATACATGCATTAATAAATGATACAATGTTCCTCTAGAGTGACATCATAAAGAAAACAGGACAAACCAAAGACTAACACTTTCAAGACCACATAATTATAACATATAGTTAACAGTGCAAAGCAATACCATAATTTGATAAAGAGCAGACCATGGGCATGGTAAAAAAAAAAGTCTCAAAGTTTCAGTCGACTCCTGATAGTCCCCGAAAGCAGGCGGCAGAAGGAGAAACTCTCCCTGCCATAAACCTCCAGGCGCCGACAACTGTCGACGCATTGGAAGCACCCGACTACAGCCAACTCAGAGTCCGTCCAAAAACTTTGAGCCTCCAATCAGCCCTTCGACACCGAGCACCATCTCTGCCGAGCGCTTCCACCCCATCCTGGCCATCGAGCAACAAGAAAAGTCGAGGACTCAGGGCCTTCCTCTCTGGAGATTCTGGATCACACAGTAGCAGCGGCAGCAAAAAAGGCATTTCAGAAGTTTCTCCAGATGTTCCTCCATTCTCTCACTTCTATCTCCATCAAATCAGGATTGTGCACAGCACCCTACTTGACAGATTGCAGATATCATTCACCGGAGTGGCCGCGCAAACTGTGTTGCGCCACCATCTTCTCCTCCTTTCAGTCCTGCAGAAATGTCTCAGCCCAAAGCATTGGCTGCTTATTCATTTCCATATATACTTCCTGACCTGCTGATTTCCTCCAGCATTTTCTGGGTGTTGTTCAGTGGCAAAAGCCTGCTTGCATTTATCCTGTTTATACCTCTCCTAATTTGCATATCTCTATCAAATCTTCCCTCCTTCTCCAATGCTCTAGGGAATAATGTTCTAATCTTTTCAACCTTTGCCTATAACTCAGATCCTAATGTCACGGCAACATCCTTCTAAATTTTCTCAGTACTCTTTCAATCTTATTGACATCTTATCTTTTCTTTTAGTAGATAACTAGAATTGCACACAATACTCCAAGTTAATCCCCACTAATGGTATATACAACTTCAACGTAAATTTCCAGGAAAAGATGGGAGGGGAAAGATCCAGTTGTTGTGGTCCATATGAGTACCAGTGACACAGGAAGAAGGAAAGAGGTTCTGCTGGGGAAATTTGAGCAGCTAGGAACTAAATTAAAATTCAGAATCAAAAAGTTTGTAACTCTGGATTGTTACCTGAGCCATGTCCAAATTATCACAGGGTTAATAAGATCAGGGTCTTAAGACAAGTCCTTATTACTTCAATAAGGACTTGGACAATTAGGAGAATGGGTAAGGAAGTGTCTGATAGAATACAGTGCAGAGAAGTCTATGATCTTGCATACTAGTAGAGGCTTAGTCTATTTTCTAAATGGGGAGCGAATTCAGAAAATCAAAGGTGCAAAGGGACGCGGGAGAACGACTGCAAAATTCCCTAAAGCTTAACTTGTAGGTGGAGTCAGTAGTAAGGATGGAAAATACACCGCTAGTATTCATTTCGAGAGGACCAGAATCCAAAAGCAACAATCTTAGCTAGAATCTTAAAGCTGAGGCTTTATCAGGTATTTGTCAGACTGAACTTGGAGTATTATCAGCAGCTTTTCCCCACCTCCTTCCATATCTAAGAAACGATATGCTAGCATTGGTGTGGGCCCAGAAGAGGTTTATGTGAATGATCCTGGAAAAGAATGGTTTAATGTATGGGAAGAATTTGATGGCTCTGGGCCTTTACTCAATGGAGTTTAGAAGAATGAGGGGGTATCTTATTGAAACCTTTCGAATATTGAAGGGCCTGAATAGTGCGGATGTGGAGCGGATGTTTCCTGTCGTGGGAGGGTCTAAAAACAGAGGGCATAGCCTTGAAATAGAAGGATGCCACTTTATAACAGAGCTGGAATTACTTTAGCCAGAGGATGATGAATCTGTGGAATTCTTTGCTATAGATAGCTGTGGAAGCCAAGTCATTGGGTATATTTGAAATGAAGGTTTATAGTTTCGTGATTAGTCAGAGCATCAAAGGCAGGAAACTGGAGATGAGGGGAATAATAAATTGGCCATGATTGAACGTTGGAACAGACTTGATGAGACAAATGTCCCAATTCTGCTTCTATGTTTTATGACCTTATTGTCTTATGGTTATTGATCGCTTTCAAAATACATCTAATAGAAGTGCACAATTCAGATTGAGTTTAAAATTTGCTTGGATACTCAAAAACATTTAAGCAGTCTGTAGCCACTCACCTATAAAACACAGAGAATGGGCCATTGGCTGTACTTTGAAGAGTTAGCAACAGCATTCAACCATACCTAGTACATTGCAATGAAGAGGAGAAAAGAGTAAGTGGATTGATCAAAGCCATTCAACCTTCAAGCTCTAGGGATTATTCAGCCTCTCAAGCCTGTTTCGCAATTCTATTATATCACAACTGATCTATATCTTAACTCCAATGATCCAGCTTGGTTCAATAACCTTCAATGTTCTTGTCTAAGGAAACTATCTGTTTGATTTGACCAGGCCGCGGCACTTTTTGATGCCATGATTTTCAGATTTCCATCATGGCTTTCCTGACAAAGTAGCAGTACAGAGCTGAAAGGTCAGCCTTGATAACTTGCTTGTCTTTGAAGTTGGGCTGTGTGGAGGTTTATTAAATTCAGAAGCAGGGATATTATCACTGAGTAAAAGATGTTGGAGTTAATAGCCTACAATGAATGAAGAGACAACATTAGAACAGATCCAAGTCATCAGCCTACACAAAATACAGATGACTTTTTGTGTGTACTGTACTGAATGTAATGCTTACAATTCTGATTCTAAAGATAGAAGTGGGTGATCTGTTTCAATGAATTCATGGTGTGTGTTGAAACAAGCAGCAAAAGCATCAGAACTCTCTGAATAATAAAATTGACATCAGCAAGCAAGAACTCCATACAATTTTGATGGAGAAATGTTAAAATATAGAAGGCAGATGCAAAAAAAAATCCTTCGCTTTCAATAAAATATTTATTTTTAACAAATTACTTTTTTTCCTCTCTCATTTCGTACACCTGTTCAGTATTAAGCAAAAATGTCACAATGCATTAACCAGTTGTTAATTTTATCTCTACTGCAGTCTGTATCTGCTTTTACATTGTTTATTTACAAGAGTTATTTTAAATATATCATTAAATGGATAGATGCAAGGTAATTTTTCAAAATAACTCATTCTTCTGCAATATTGCTTTATTGTTCAGACATATTAAATTGCAGTTCAGTTCAATCCCTTTGTTTTTGTCTGTATCTGTGATAGTTTAATTCAATGATTTTACTGACAGCAGAATGAAGGAGTTATTTGAACAATAACTAGTCTGTGCCAAAACTTTATTCCACTAGTCCCATTGACCTGCTCCCAGTCCATAACCCTCCAGACCTCTCCCATCCATCTATCTTTTCAACTTCTTCTTAAAACTTAAGAGTGAGCCCACATTTACCACATCAGATGGCAGCTCCTTCCACACTCCCACCACTCTGAGTGAAGAAGTTCGCCCTAATGTTTCCCCCTAAACCTTTCCCCTTTCACCCTAAAGGCATGTCCTCTCGTATTTAACTCTCCTAATCTAAGCAGAAAGAGCCTACTCGCATTTACTCTGTCCAAACCCCCCATAATTTTGTAAACCTCTATCAAATCCCCCTTAATTCTCCCACGCTCCAACGAATAAAATCCTAACCTGTTCAGTCTTTCCCTGTAACTCAACTCCTGAAGACCCAGCAACATCTTAGTAAATCTTCTCTGCACTCTTTCAATCTTACTGATATCCTTCCTATAGTTAGGTGACCAGAACTGCACACAATACTCCAAATTTGGCCTTACCAATGTCTTATACATCCTCACCATAACATCCCAACGCCTATACTCAATACTTTGATTTATGAATGCCAGGATGCCAAAAGCCTTCTTTACAACCCTGTCTACCTGTGACGCCACTTTCAGGGAATTATGTATCTGAACTCCCAGATCCCTTTGTTCTTCCGCACTCCTCAGTGCCCTACCATTTACAGTGTATGTCCTACCTTGATTTGTCCTTCCAAAATGCAACACCTCACATGTCTGCATTAAATTCCATCTGCCATTTTGTGGCCCATTTTTCCAGTTGGTCCAGATCCCTCTGCAAGCTTTGAAAGCCTTCCTTGCTGTCTACAATACCTCCAGTCTTAGTGTCATCAGCAAACTTGCTGATCCAATTTACCACATTATTATCCAGATCACTGATATAGACAACAAACAATAGTCCCAGCACAGATCCTTGAGGCACACCACTAGTCCATAAGACCATAAGACAAAGGAGCAGAAGTCAGCCATTTGGCCCATCGAGTCTGCTCCGCCATTTTATCATGAGTTGATCCATTCTCCCATTTAGTCCCACTCTCCCACCTTCTCACCATAACCTTTGATGCCCTGGCTACTCAGATACCTATCCATCCCTGCCTTAATTACACCCAATAACTTGGCCTCTACTGCTGCCTGTGGCAACAAATTCCATAGATTCACCACTCTCTGACTCAAAAAATTTCTTCGCATTTCTGTTCTGAATGGGTGCCCTTCAATCCTTAAGTCATGCCCTCTCGTACTAGACTCCCCCATCATGGGAAACAACTTTGCCACATCCAGTCTGTCCATGCCTTTCAACATTTGAAATGTTTCTATGAGGTCTCCCCTCATTCTTCTAAACTCCAAGGAATACGGTCCAAGAGCGGACAAACGTTCCTCATATGTTACCCCTCTCATTCCCAGAATCATTCTAGTGAATGTTCTCTGTACCCTCTCCAACATCAGCACATCCTTTCTTAAATAAGGAGACCAAAACTGCCCACAGTACTCCAAGTGAGGTCTCACCAGCGCCTTATAGAGCCTCAACATCACATCCCTGCTCCTATACTCTATTCTTCTAGAAATGAATGCCAACATTGTATTCACTTTCTTCACTACTGAGTCAACCTGGAGGTTAACCTTAAAGGTATCCTGTACGAGGACTCCCAAGTCCCGTTGCATCTCAGAACTTTGAATTCTTTCCCCATTTAAATAATAGTCTGCCTGTTTATTTTTTCTGCCAAAGTGCATAACCATACGCTTTCCAACATTGTACTTCATTTGCCACTTCTCTGCCCATTCTTCCAATCTATCCAAGTCTCTCTGCAGACTCTCCGTTTCCTCAGCACTACCGGCCCCTCCACCTATCTTCGTATCGTCAGTGAACTTAGCCACAAAACCATCTATTCCATAATCCAAATCGTTGACGTACAATGTAAAAAGAAGCGGCCCCAACACAGACTCCTGTGGAAAACCACTGGTAACCGGCAGCCAACCAGAATAGGATCCCTTTATTCCCACTCTCTGTTTCCTGCCAATCAGCCAATGCTCTATCCATGTATGTAACTTTCCCGTAATTCCATGCACTCTTATCTTGTTAAGTAGCCTCATGTGTGGCACCTTGTCAAAGGCCTCCTGAAAATCCAAATATACAACATCCACTGCATCTCCCTTGTCTAGCCTACTGGTAATTTCCTCAAAAAATTGTAATAGGTTTGTCAGGCAGGATTTTCCTTTAAGGAATCCATGCTGAGTTCTGCCTATCTTGTCATATGCCTCCAGGTATTCTGTAACCTCATCCTTGACAATCGACTCCAACAACTTCCCAACCACCGATGTCAAGCTAACAGGTCTATAATTTCCTTTTTGCTTCCTTGCCCCCTTCTTAAATAGTGGAGTGACATTTGCAATCTTCCAGTCCTCCGGAACCATGCCAGAATCTATCGACTTTTGAAAGATCATCGCTAATGTCTCTGCAATCTCCACAGCTACTTCCTTCAGAACTCGCAAGTGCATTCCATCTGGTCCGGGAGATTTATCTACCCTTAGACTATTCAGCTTTCTGAGTACTTTCTCTGTCGTAACTGTGACTGTGCACGCTTCTCTTCCCTGCCACCCTTGAGTGTCCAGTATACTGCTGATGTCTTCCTCAGTGAAAACTGATGCAAAATACTTGTTCAGTTCCTCCGCCATCTCCTTATCTCCCATTACAATTTCTCCAGCATCATTTTATATCGGTCCTATATCTACTCACCTGTCTTTTACTCTTTGTATACTAAAAAGCTTTTAGTATCCTCTGATATTATTTGCTAGCTTCCTTTCATAGTTAATCTTTACCCTCTTAATGACCTTCTTGGTTTCCTTTTGTAAGGTTTTAAAAACTTCCCAATCCTCTGTCTTCCCACTAATTTTTGCTTCCTTGTATGCCCTCTCCTTTGCTTTAACTTTGGCTTTGACTTCTCTTGTCAACCACGGTTGCATCCTTTTTCCACTCGAAAATTTCTTCTTTTTTGGAATATACCTGTCTTGCACCTTCCTCACTTCTCGCATAAACTCCAGCCGCTGCTGCTCTGCTGTCTTTCCCACCAGTGTGTCCCTTTCCAGTCAACTCTGGCCAGTTCCTCTCTCATGCCACTGTAATTTCCTTTACTCCACTGAAATACCAACACATCAGATTTCGGCTTCTCTTTTTCAAATTTCACAGTGAACTCTTTCATCTTATGATCACTACCTCCTAAGGGTTCCTTCACCTCAATCTCTCTAATCATCTCTGGTTCATTACACAATACCCAATCCAGTACAGTCGATCCCCTAGTAGGCTCAACAACCTGTTCTGAAAAGCCATCTCGCAGACATTCTACAAATTCTCCCTCTTGAGATCCAGTGCCGACCTGATTTTCCCAATCCACTCGCATGTTAAAATCCCCCACAATTATCATAACACTGCCCTTCTGACAAGCCTTTTCTATTCCCTGTTGTAATTTGTAGTCCACATCCCTGCAGCTGTTTGGAGGCCTATAAATAACTGCTGTCAGGGTCCTTTTATCCCTGCAATTTCTTAGCTCAACCCATAAAGATTCTGCACCTTCCGATCCTATTTCACCTCTTTCTACTGATTTAATCTCATTTCTTACCAATAAAGTCATGCCTCCTCCTCTGCCTATCTTCCTATCCTTCCGATACACCGTGTATCCTTGGACGTTCAGCTCCCAGAGACATGCATCCTTTAGCCACGTCTCAGTGATGGCCACAATATCATACCTGCCAGTCTGTAGCTGTACAACAAGATCATCCACCTTATTCCTTATGCTGTGTGCATTTAAGTATAACACCTTAAGACCAGTATTTGGTACTTTTCGCTTTGATTTCACTGTAACTTTATTGCACTGCAACTCATCCCAATGGCTACAAATTTGCCCCATCACCTGCCTGTCTTTCCTGACATCTTTACTGCTCACTATCTTAGATTTATTTCTGTTTTCCCCTTCCTCCGCTCTGTCATTCTGGTTCCCATCCCCCTGCCAAATTAGTTTAATCCCTCCCTAACAGCTCTATTAAACTTTCCCACTAGGATATTGGTCCCCTTCGGGTTCAGGTGTAACCTGTCTTTTTTGAACAGGTCATACCTCCCCCAGAAGAGATCCCAATTATCCAAGAATCTGAAGCCCTGCCCCCAACACCAGCCTCTCAGCCACGCATTCATCTGCCTGATCCTACTACTCTTGCCCTCGCTAGCACGTGGCACATGTAGCAATCCCAAGATTACTACCCTGGAGGTCCTGCTTCTCAGCTTCCTTCCTAACTCCTGGAAATCTCTCTTCTGGACCTCCTCCTTTGTCCTATCTATGTCATTGGTACCAACATGTACCAAGACAACTGGCTGCTCACCCTCCCCCTTTAGAATATTCAGGACCCGATCCGAGACATCCCGTACCCTGGCACCTGGGAGGCAACACACCATGCGGGTATCTCTATCAGGCTCACAGAATCTCCTGTCTGTTCCCCTGACTATGGAATCCCCAATGACTACTGCATTCCTCTTCTCCCTCCTCCTCTCCTGCACAATAGCGCCAGGCTCAGTGCCAGAGATCCGGTCACCGTGGGCATCCCCTGTCAGGTCATCCCTCTCAACAACATCTAGAACAAGATATTTGTTGCTGAGGGGACAGCCATAGGGGTGCTCTCCACTATCCAGGCATTTCCCGTCTCTCTCTTGACAGTGACCCAGTTTTCTGACCCCTGTAGCCTAGGGATGACTACCTCCCTGTAGCTCCTGTCTATCACCTCTTCACTTTCCCTGATAAGCAGTAGGTCATCGAGCTGCAGCTCCAGATCCCTAACACGGTCTCTGAGGAGCTGCATCTCGGTGCACCTGGTGCAGATGTGGCCATCAGGGAGGCTGGAGGTCTCCCAGGATTCCCACATCTGACACCCTGAACAAAGCACTAACCCTGCAGGCATGCTATCTAATTCTACAGAAATGAAACAGGAAAATTAAGTCTGCTCACCCACTTACCTCACTAAACAGATGAACTTTTTAAACTGTTAACTCGTACCTTTAGCTGTGAGAGCCCTGCTGTTCCTGTCTGTCTGGGCCAATTTGTGAGGGGGAGGGGTGGGGGGAGTAAAAAAGAGTTGGTGCTTCACTCTCGCCTCTTCCCGTTTACTGCTGATGCCCGTTGAAGCCAAAGCCCTACACTCTGCTCCCACTAATAAGCAATCATCCACTACCACTCTGTCTTCTCCCACACAGCCAGTTTACAACCTCTCCATGGATACCTAGTGTCTGAACCTTCTAATTTCCCATGTGGGACCTTGTCAAAGGCCTTACCAAAGTCCATGTAGACAACATCCACAGCCTTTCCTTCATCTACTTTCTTGATAACCTCCTTGAAAAACTCTACAAGATTCGTTAAACACAATCTACCACGCACAAAACTATGCTGACTATCCTTAATCAGCCCATGGCTGTCCAAATACTTGTATATCCGATCTCTCAAAACACCTTCCAATAATTTACCTGCTACTGATGTCAGGCTCACCAGCCTGTAATTACCTGGTTTACTTTTGGAGCCTTCTTTAAACAACGGAACACCATGAGCTACCCTCCAATCCTCCGGCACCGCACCCGTGGCTAGGGACATTTTAAATATTTCTGCCATGGTCACTGCAATTTATACACTAGACTCTCACAAGGTTTGAGGAAATATCATGTCAGGCCCAGGGGATTTATTCACTTTTATTGGCTGTAAGGCAGCAAGCACCTCCTCCTCTTTAACCTCTATATGTTCCAGTACACTACTGCTTGTTTCCATTCCTTCCATATACACTATGTCAGTTTCCTGAGTAAATACGGAGGCAAAATTCGTTTAAGATCTCCCCCATCTTGTGAGGCTCCACACATAGACGACCACTCTGATCTTCTAGGGAACCAATTTTGTCCCTTACTATCCTTTTACTCTTAATATACTTGTAGGAACCCTTTGGGTTTACCTTCACATTATGGGTCTACCCTGTTTCTGTTCTTGTTGAGCTCTAATTGAGGCAGCTGATGCTCATTGTGACTAGCTGCATAAATACCTTCAGAGACCAGGGCATGGCTGCTGGATTGTTCTTGTCCTTACTCTTTGTATCCCTTTCTCTGACTCTGTTTCCTTGACTGAAGCCTGGCCTTCTCTTGCCGGTAACTCTCACCTCGCCTGATGTTCTCATCTCGCCTTGCTTTGCCAGAAGCCTTGCCTGGTCTTGCTGGTAACTTTCACCTCGTCTCGCCTTCAGTCTTGTCCTGGAGCCACCCCGTACCTAGCTCCATTCCTGTCCCTTGCCTCCATCGGGTAAGCCAGGCCATCTTGCCGTTACCTGTGGTTGGTTCTGTCCCTTCCTGTCCCATGCCTCCGTCGGGTGGTGATCCACGCCCTGCCCAGGAGTACTGTGCCCTGCCCAAGAGGAGCCTACCTAGCCTCAAGCCTGAAGACTCCAGCCTCCTGTCTAGCCTCAAACCTGAAGACTCCAGCCTCCTGCCTAGCCTCAAGCCTCTAGCCTCAAGCCCAAAGACTCCAACCTCCTGCCTCCTGCCAAGCCTCAAGTCTCTAGACTCTAGCCTCAAGCCTGAAGAATCCAGCCTCCTGCTTCCTGCCAAGCCTCATCTCTAACCTCTAGCCTGAAGACCCCAGCCTCCTGCCTCGTCTCTAGCCTGTAGCTTCTAGCCTGAAGACTCCAGCCTCCTGCCAGGCCTCGCCTCTAGCCTCAAGCCGGTACACTCCAGCCTCCTGCCAAGCCTCGCCTCTGGCCTCAAGCCTGAAGACTCCAGCCTCGTCCTGCCTGCCTGCCAAGCCTCATCCTTGCCTAGTTCTGGGGTCCGAGCCAGAGGCAAGACCCAGGTACTGGGTCCTTGTCCAGTCTCTGGCTCGGAGTCCAAGCCCGGGCTCCTAACTCTCTTGTCCAGTCCTGTTCTGGGTTCCCAGTTTACGTGTCCATGTCCTTGCCCTCACCCTGTATCCTAGTCCTGTCCCTAGTACTTCAGTGTCTGTGTCTTGCACTTGGATCCATTCCCAGCCACCTCCTTATGACACCTCATTTGTTCTCTGTTGCCTATACCTGCTATACAGCTCTCTCTTTTTCTTAACCAGATCACCAATATCCCTCGAAAACCAAGGTTCCCTATGCCTGTTAACCCTGCCTTTAATCCTGGCAGGAACATGCAAGCTCTGCACTCTCAAAATTTCACCTTTGAAGGCCTTCCACTTACTGAACACATCCTTGCCAGAAAACAACTTATCCGAATTCACTCTTCTTAGATCCTTTCTCATTTCCACAAACTTGGCCCTTCTCCAATTTAGAACCTCAACTCGAGGACCAGATCTATCTGTATACATAATTAAATTGAAACTATTGACATTATGGTCACTGGACCCAAAATGTTCGCCTACACATACTTCTGTCACCTGACCTACCTGGTTCCCTAATATGAGATCAAGTATTGCATCCTCTCCTGTGGGTACCTCTATACAGTGGCATGCTTGTTATTTCCATGTTTTACAGTTTCAAAATAACAAAAAAAGGAAAAGGGCCCAAAGCAAAAGCATGGGCACACTGCATTATCAGTACTTAGTAACACCCCTGTTGACAAGCATCACTGCTTGTAAACACTTTCTGTAGCCAGCTAAGGGTCTTTCAATTCTTGTTTGGGGAATTTTTGTCCATTCTTCCTTGCAAAAGTCTTCTAGTTCTGAGATTCTTGGGCCATCTTCCATGCACTGCTCTTTTGAGGTCTAACCACAGATTTTTGATGATGTTTAGGTCAGGGGACTGAGGGCCATGGCAAAACCTCCAGCCTGAGCCTCTTGAGGCAGTCCATTGTGGATTTTGAAGGGTGTTTAGGATCATTATCCTGTTGTAGAAGCCATCCTCTTTTCATCTTCAGTTTTTTTTTTTTACAGAGGGTGTGATGTTTGCTTCCAGAATTTGCTGGTATTTAATTGAATCCATTCTTCCCTCTAGCAGTGAAATGTTCCCCGTACCACTGGCTGCAACACAAGTCCAAAGCATAATCGATCCGCCCCCGTACTTAACAGTTGGAAAGAGGTTCTTTTCATGAAATTCTGCACCCTTTTTACTCCAAACATACCTTTACTCATTGCAGCCAAAAAGTTCTATTTTAACTTCATCAATCCACATGACTTCTTTCCAAAATGCATCAGGCTTGTTTAGACGTTCTTTGCAAACTTCTGACGCTGAATTTTGTGGTGAGGACGCAGGAAAGGCATTCTTCTGATGACTCTTCCATGAAGGTTGTATTTGTGCAGGTGTCACTGCACAGTAAAACAGTGCACCACCACTCCAGAGTCTGCTAAATCTTCCTGAAGGCCTTTTGCAGTCAAACAGGGTTTTGATTTGCCTCTCTAGCAATCCCACGAGCAGTTTGCTCAGAAATTTTTCTTGGTCTTCCAGACCTCAACTTGACTGCCACCGTTCCTGTTAACTACCATTTCTTAATTACATTACAAACTGAGGATACGGCTACCTGAAAATGCTTTGCTATCTTCTTATAGCCTTCTCCTGCTTTGTGGGCATCATTTGTTTTAATTTTCAGAGTGCTAGGCAGCTGTTTAGAGGAGCCCATGACTGTTGATTGTTGGGACAGGGTTCGTGGAGTCAGGGTATTTATAAGGCTTTGAAACTTGCATCACTTGACCTTTCTTAACAATGACTGTGAACAAGCCATAGCCCTAACAAGCCAAATAGGGTCTGAAACCTTGATAAAAGTTATCTGAGAGCTCAAATCTCTTGGGGTGCCTAAACCTTTACATGTTGCTCCTTTCCTTTTTTTTCCACTCTAAAATCATACAAAATAATAATAATACACTAATCTTGTTTAAAATTTTGAAAATGTTTCATCTTTAACTTTATGACTTTTGGAAATCAGGTCATCTTTTACTCGCTTAGCTATTCACAGTAACAGAAATTTTGACCAAGGGTGCCCAAACTTTTGCATGCCACTGTATATTGATTTAGAAAACTTTCCTGAACACATTTGACAAACTCTAAGCCATCTAGCCCTTTCACAGTGTGGGACTCCCAGTCAATATATGGAAAGTTAAAATCCCCTACTGTTACAACTTTCTGTTTCTTACATCAGTCTGCTATCTCTCTAAAGATTTGCTCCTCCAATTCTCTCTGATTATTGAGCAGTCTATAATACAACCCTATTAGTGTGGTCTCACCTTTCCCATTCTTCAGTTCCACCCATATGGCCTCTGTAGGCAAGCCCTCCAGGCTGTCCTGTCTACGCACAGCTGTGATATTTTCCATGACTAGTAATGCCACTCCTCCTCCTTTCATCCCTCCCCCTCTGTCACATCCGAAACAATGGAACCCCGGACTATTAAGCTGCTAGCCCTGCCCCTCCTGCAACTAAGTCTCACTAACAGCAATAATGTCGTAATTCCACATGCCAATCCATACCCTAAGCTCATCTGCCTTACCTACAATACTCCTTGCACTGAAATAGATGCACCAGAGAACATTTCTATCACGTACAAACCTTTGATTTCTGTCTATACATGCACTCTTCACATGACCTTTATCCTGCTCTAACATTCTGGTTCCCCTCCCCTGCAAATCTAGATTAAACCCCCTGGAGCGGCACTAGCAAATCTACGTGCAAGGATGTTAGTTCCCCTCCAGTTCAGGTACAAACTGTCCCTTCGGAACAGGTCCCACCTTCCCTGGAACAAAACCCAATTGGCCAGAAACATGAAGCCCTCCCTCCTGCACCATCTCCTTAGCCACATATTTAGCTGCATAATCTTCTTACTTCTAGCCTCACTAGCACATGGCATGGATAGCAATCCTGAGATTGCAACCCTGGAAGTCCTGTCCTTCAACTTTGCACCTAACTCTCTAAACTGTCTTTACAAGGACTCCTCCTCCTTCCTATCCATAATCATTGGTCCCTACATGGACCATGACATCTGGCTGCTCACCCTCCCTCCTGAGAATACTGAGAACCCGATCTGAGATATCACGGACCCTGGCACCAGGGAGGCAACAGACCATCCAGGATTCTCGATCTCTCCCACAGAATCTCTTATTTGTCCATCTAACTATCGAATCCTGTATCACTACTGCTCTCCTCTTTTCCCTTCTTCCTTTCTGAGCTGAGGGTCAGGTCTCAGTGCCAGAGATGAGACCACTACAACTTGTCTCTGGTAGGTCATCCCCACCAACAGTGTCCAAAACAGTATACTTATTGTTGATGGGAACAGCCACAGGGGTGCTCTGCTCTTTCTGTCCATTCCCCTTCCCTCTCCTGACTGTCACCCCAGTTACCTGCCTCCTGGCTTTTAGGAGTGACTATCTCCCTGAAATTGCCGTCTATTTCTGCCTCTGCCTCACAAATGACCCAAAGTTCATCCAGTTCCCTAACTCAGTTTGTCGGGAGCTGCAGCTGGATGCACCTTTCACAGGTGTAATCATCAGGGACCATTGTGCTGGCCCTGACATCCCACATACTGCAAACAGAGCACTCGACTGCCCTAACTGCTGCCTCCATTACCTGCTCCTAAGTTAATTAAATTAATTAAAGGAACTTACCCAGCCTTACCTCACTGGGAGCAAGCTCGTCTTCAGCCTCTGCTCACCAAGGCCTCAAAGCTTCACTCCTACCCTGAGCCAATCACACACTGGCTGCTCCTCTTCAGTTACCCCTCCTTTTATTTGTCCCTACCAATTATCTCAAGTACTCACTCCCTCTAATCAGCTAACCAACACTCTGTTTAACCCTTCAGTTGCCCTCCACGCTCCTTTTAAAGCACACTCACCTGAGCTCCTCAGCTGCTTCTCAGCACTCAGCGCTCTTCCGAGCCACTCGCTCCTCCTCCTGTAGCGACGGTCCTGCATTCACACTGCCTGCAGATTTTCTTTTCCAGAGAAAAAGTTCTTTTCTACCCATTAAAGTATTCCGCTAATGCATTGTGGGCTAGTTATGAGTAATATGTATATTAAAAAGGAAAATCTATCTTCTTTTACTTCAAGGTTAAAATATTTACTTAAAATTACAGATTAAACCAAATACACTGATATAACTAAATTGACTATAAATATTTGGAAGCAATCAACTTAACTGTGCAGTTCTCACCAAGGATCTACATCTGACAGAGTAATACATACCTTCCTTTTGCGAGATGATCATGGACCTGTAGTGTACTATCAACGCTTTTTTTTAGTCTCAATTCAATCGGGAGTGAACTAAAGGTCATTTTTGTTCAGGCATTGCAGCAACAATTTATTAATCCTTAGTTTCACTTATGACCTTTTCAACTTGTTCATAGATATCCACAGTCATATTTGAAATGCAGTAAAGTGCCTTGATTATAATGGGGCATAAGGCAGGTTAAGAAAGGAGGAGGAAAAGATTGTATTTGGTGTGTTCTTCATGACAAATACCCTAAAGTGATGTTTGGCTCATACAATATCAACAACTTATTCAACCATTAAATTGCAAAATGTCCCAAGGTGCTTCACAAGAATGTGATCAAACCTTTTTTTAACAGACAGGAGGGATGAGGTCAAAGAGGTCAGAATACATAGAACATTAAAGGCACATTAAAGGCAGACAAATCGAAAAATTTAGGGAAGAAATTTCGGAGCCTGATCCTTCCCAGCTGCAGGAACACCCATCTACAATGTGGCAATTTTATTCAATCAAGCAACTAGAATTGGAAGAGTACAGATTCCTCAGGGGGTTGTAAGGAAGCACAGAGGTAGACCGAGAATTGCTTGAAATATAGTCACTGCTCCACTATAGAATGTGCAGCAGCCATATTCAAAGAAATAGTAGGCAGATATTCTGGATAATATTCCTCTTAACAGGTTTAGCAAAACTAGATGATAAATTTATCTTAATGTTGCTGGTGTATGTTAGAAACAAAACATAACAACAATCATTAGCCATGAATTTAGTTTGGTTTGGTTTGTGCTTTGACTTATTCCTGAAGGAGGTGTGTGAACTGAAAATTATCTACATTAATACTTTAACATGTAGTTAATATTTTAATAAAGCCCACCAATCTTGTTATTGCTCATTTAATCAATCTACATGAATCAATGAATGCAATCTGTAATTACATATAAAGACAACTAGACCTAATAGTAGTGAGCAATATTGAAATTCATGGATTTGTAGGTTTGTAGATTTATGGCACAGAAATAGGGCAGATGCCTATCACATCTTTCCTAGCTAAAAATATGAGCTATGTGACTGAGTGAGACCTTTCAACATCAGATCTGTAGCCATGTAGGTGACAGCTCTTCAACTATATATCCAAGTCCTTTTGAAATGCGGTGAGAGTGTCTGCCTCTACCTTCTTTTCCAACAATGACTCATGGAGCCTTCCCAACATTTGGGATTTTTGTTGCTTTTTCCTCTCCCCTCACATCCCTCTGTTTATTACTTTGGCCTGTGGTAATGAAAATTGGTCCTCCTTATTTCATCTTTTTAGGCCGTTCATACGTACATTTGGTTAAGTCACCCCTCGGACCTTCTATTCCAAAAATAACATGCACTTATCCAATCTTTCTTCAGCTCTTTCTGCTCTGTCAACATTGTTGGAAATCTCCTTTGCAGATTTTCAAGCCAAATCGCACATTCCCTGTTATACACCACTAATGTACAAATACACTGTTACATGCTCAAGGAGATCTTTTTTTTTTGTGAGAATGCTGTAATGCTCTTTTGGAGGTCACCTGATGTGATTTTCCCACTGATGTGAGGTCACGTGATGACATGTGCCCCCCCCCCCCCGTGACTATATAAGGGTTGACTCAGGTGACGCAGTGGGTTTTTTGAGTTTGTAGATTTCCAGGTAGAACGTGTTGTGCCTCCGTTTCTGTTGCGTGTTTGTTTTTGTGATGCAGTTTCATTTTTAAAATGGAAGGTGTGTTCTCTTACAAGATATTGTATTTGGACTGGAAATTTGTGGCTGGAAGTGCCAATTTACTCAATTCCGACAGTTTTGAAGGGAGAGTGAAGAATTCATCGAAGTGAAGGATCGAGAGAAGTCGGCATCATTTGGCAGTTCAATAAAAGATCGACCTTATTGAGTCTTCGTTGAAGAGAACCTGCATTGAGATGAGGCTTGTAATAGCGCAATGAGTTCATGCAAAAAGGCTCTCTCTCTAAAAGGAATTTAAGGACAGTTGATTTAAACTGTTTATTTTTGGCATCGGGAATCCTGTGGACGGGACCAGCAGTAAAGGTGCGTCAGTGAAGAAATCTTTCTCCAGAGAAGTCTCTCCCAATCGAATGTGTAAAATTGTTGAACTTTCGAAGTTATCACTTTAAGAACTATATCTGACTGTATCACTTTAAGAACCATTTTCGCATTTAACGCTTTAAGAACCAGAGCACCGAGTGGAGTTGATGAACGACTGCGTGCCTGTTTAACCTCCGGTTAAAGTTTTCCTTTGTTTTTTTTTCCCTTATCATTTATATGTGTTTAATAAATGCTTGGTTGTTTTCATAAAACCTATCTCAATTAATATTCATTGTTGCCGGTTACGTAACAACACAAACTGCCGTTAATATAATGTATGTATTTATTTATTTATTTACATGCTTATTTACTTTTTTTGTATTTGCACAGTTTGTGTTCTTTTGCACACTATTTGTTTGTAAGACTTTGTGTGTCATTTTTCATTGATTCTATTGTATTTCTTTGTTCTACTGGAATGCCTGCAAGAAAATGAATCTCAGGGTAGAATATGGTGACGTATACAGTACATACTTTGATAATAAGCTTACTTTGAACTTTGAACTTTTGTACTATTATCATTCCCTGCCTTAGCAGGTTAAAAATACCATCCAGAATGCCTGTTCAACCACATTATTGATCTTCTACTGCCTTTAAGGAATTGCAAGCAAACAGCTCAAGGATTCCGCCCCATAGCACTAAATCTAAATATCCTCCTACGTATTGTTTATTTATTTGCCTTGTTGTACCTCCTCAAGTTCATTACCTTAGTCTTCCCGAGATTAAATTCCATTTTCTAATTTTCTGCCTGATTGACTAAATCACCTGTAACATCTCCTGTTCAAAGCTTTCCTACTCACTGTTAACCACAAAGACGTTTGCATCATCTGCTCACTTCTTCACCATTCACCCTATCTTTAGTTCAAATTCATTAGTATTTATTGCAAAAAAAAAGGACTGAGTATTAAGTCTTGCAAAATCTTCTGGTATCAGAATTGTAGTTACAAGATGATCCATCAACCATTACTTCCTGCTTGCTGCCACTGAAATAATTTCAGATTCAATTTGCCACTTTGCTTTCCCTTGGACCCCATGAACTGTTCTTTATTTTGACTAGCCTACCATCTGAGTATTTGCTATAAGCGTTGTTAGAAAAGACTGTGTTATTTCCCTAGAGAAATTAATAGATTAAGTCAAATACAATCTTTACGAATACTTGCTGTCAGTCCTTGATGAATCTTTCATTTGGACTGAAAATATATACTGTATCTTAGAAAGGATTACAATAATTAGCTTATTAACTGATTCATAGTTACTTGGTACATTCCTCCCTGCTCCTTAACATTGGTATAATACTAGCAATATTCTATCCTCTGGCAACATTCCAATGAAAAATCTGTCAACAGTCTTTTCAACTTCCTTTATTGTTTCTTCCAAAAGCTTGTGATACGCAGTATTTCATCTGGATCTAATGAACCAACTATATTCAAAGAATATAAATCCATTATTACTTAGTCTTTTACTATTTTTACTAATGTAACACTAGTTCACCTTAACTGCAGCATAAGTATTATCCTCCTCTTTAGAGAAGACATATTGCAAAACAGTCACTGAAATTCCCGCCCATATTCTTTACACACAATGATTACATCTTGGGTCGTAAATTTTCATATTTATCGTTCCTGCTCTATGAAACATTTTTGGATTTACTTTTATTTTATTCAACATTTATTTTCATATTCTCACCTTACTGTCCATTCTTCCACTGTGCTAAATTGTCTGTGTCTAACATTAGTTTCCCTTGTTGCCTCATCTTCCTGAACTTTCATCCAGAGACCACTAAATTTGCAGTGGTATCTTCTTAGACGGAAACATGTTTGCCCAGGACTACTTCAGAGGTTAAAATTCCATCTTATTGAATCCTCTAGCTGAAGCTCTCCTCCTCTCTACTTCTCTGCTTTTCTTTATGGCACTTCTGAAAACCAAATAAAATGATCAAGCTTTTGTCTATCTAATCCAATATCTCTTTTGGTGGCTTGATGGCTAACTTAGTTTGATAATGTCCTTGGGGAGTGTGTTGAGACTTTTTAATGGGACAAAGTTTTTGAGACATCTCACCATGTTAAAGTGGTTTCTAAGTGGATGCTTTGTGCCATTGCAATACTGTCTTCCAAGTTCACTGTTAGTAAATTGAGAGGTCATGCAGATTGTGACTTACTAGAAGTAATATTGATTGCAAAAGTATGGTTGTTATACATGACAGTGATTAATGAACAGAATTATGCAGGCTACAGTTACTCACAACATTGTGTCTTATTTTATGCTGCAGCCTCTAGAGAAATACAGGGTTCATCTTAAAATAACTGATCTTTGTAAGCACTTAGGCAGGCAGATCAAGATGGCCTCCAATGTGCAACCCTTGACTTTGATTGCATTGATCTGAGGTAACAACCAAGCCAGCTGTCAAGTAGACAAATGACCACAACAAATCTTGTGTTAATTAAACATCATTAATTATTTTCAGAACTGCCATTTAGCATGCTTCAATGAATAGCATTCAACATTGAAGAAAAACATCAGAATAAATTACTGAAAGCTTTAAGCCTCTGAACTTCCAGGGAAAATGAAGGTAGCTAACATTTTACTGCAGGAAATGGAATTACCAGGTAGACTTTTTGTGAGGGAAATTACACTGTTGAACTAAAATACTGAATACTTTGGTACTGTCTTTTAATTTTCTGAAGACTGATAAATGCAAAGGAGTAAAGAAAAACTTGCAATAGTCAGCTACATGGATCAATAATCAGACTGGCATCCAAAGAGGCAGAGTAACTTCAGAATAAATTTAAACCTATTCAAATGGTTATTTATTTTTCAAATGAAGTATTGATTTTGATTATCAAGTGTTACTTTTATACATTTTAATTCTTAAAACATAACGTATTGCCCAATCAGGTAATTCACTTCAATCCTTTTAAAACCAGTTTAATGAATTGGTAACTATATTAGTTAATTTGAAACACAAAGTTATGCATGTCATTTACTTACTTTATATTTATTCCTAGTTTGCTTTATCATTGAAACCTTTTCTCTAAAGTGAAACATGAAGGAGATCTCCTTAGTCTTCGAACAATACAGTGCCAAACTCTACGCTGCCAGTGATGACAGTAATGAAAAATAACTTTGTGTTTTATATTAAGTATTTTATTATTTATGCCTATATATTCAACTACTTAAAAATGTAATAACAGAGAGATAATCCTTCATATTTTGCTTATGCACTCAAATCTGGTTCACACCAGTGAAGTTTCCAATGCAGCATCACATATCTGGGTCAAGGTTCATAAGACCACAAGACCTTAAGATATAAAAGCAGAATTAGGCCATTTGGCCCTTCAAGTCTGCTGTGCCATTTCATCATGGCTGATCCATTTTCCCTCTCAGCCCTAACCACCTGAATTTATCATGTGCCTCCAAGTTCCCCAAAACCATATCCTTAACAATCGACTCCAACATCTTCCCAGCCACTGTCAGACTCACTGGCCAATAATTTCCTTCCTTCCTGCTTCTCTCCTTTCATGAAGTGTGGATTGGCATTTACAATTTTCCATTCTTCCGGAACCATTCCAAAACCTAGTGATCCTTGAAAAATAATTAGTAATGCCTGCACAATCTCTTTAGTTACCACTTTTTGAACCCTGGAGTATAGGTCCAGGTGACATATCTACCTTCAGACCTTTCAGTTTCCCAAGAACCTTCTCCCTTGTATTGATAACTTCACACACTTCATGACCCCTGACACCTGCAACTTCCACCAAACTGCTAGTGTCTTCCACAGTGAACACTGATGCAAAATACTTATACAGTTCATCTACTATTTCCTTGTCCCACAATACTACCTCTCCAGCATCATTCTTCAGCCTTGTGATATTCACTCTCACCTCTCTTTTTCACTCTATGTATCTGAAGAACCTTTTGGTATTTTCTTTAATATGATTGTCTAGCTTAATTTTGTACTCCATCTTTACCTTTTTACTGATTTTTTTTAGTCACTTTTTGTTCATTTTTTAAAGTTTCCCAATCCTCTATCTTCTCACTGATTACTAGAGGCCTCCACCAAAAGGTAAAGGATATGACACAATTAAAGAGGACCGTGTATCGAAGACAGTAGTGGTAATCCAAGCTATGAAAAAGAAGAGATCATGGACAGATGGGTTGAGTACATCTCAGAATTATTTGAAGTTAGCAGGATTGAGGATTTACCAGCATTAAATCAAATGACTGATCAACCTAAAATATTGATGTCAGAGATGGAAAGTGCAATTTGGAGTCTATAAGTCAGAAAGGCAGCTGGTGAAGATAAGATTTCCACTGAAATTCTGAAATCACTTGGTCCGAAGGGAAAAACAAACCTTTTAGCAATATTAATCAACAGTTATATGACAGGAAATCTTCTGGAGGACTTTCTCAAATCGGTATTTATCACCTTACCAAAAAGCCAAGGACGATAAAATGTAACGAACACAGGTTGGTAAGCATAAAGTTTCACTGCGTCAAGCTACTGTTGAAAATAGTGTTCAGCAGAGTGGATGGTACAATCAGCAATGAAAATGGAGAAACACAGTTTGGTTTCGTAAAGGCTCAGGAACAAGGGAAGGAATATTTGCTATGAGAAACATCATGGAAAGATGCACTGAGGCACAAAAGACCATCTACTTATGCTTTATTGACTATGAAAAGGCTTTTGATAAAGTAAGACACGAGAAAGTAATAGAGATGCTGAACAAGTACAATCTGGGATGGAAGAATGTGCAGATAATAAGGAACTTGTATTGAAAACAGAAAGCGGCAGTCAGGGTAGAAAATGAGCTATCACCATGGGCATGTATTAAACGAGGCGTAAGGCAAGGCTGTGTTGGATTGCCGGATTTGTTGAACCTCTACGGAGAATGGATTTCTTGGGAATGCGACCATCACGAGACAGGTATTCCAATTAGAGGCCGGAAGGTGGATAACATCAGGTATGCGGACAACACCACGTTGTTAGCTGACAGTGAATGCGAACTGCAAATTATGCTGAATAAAGTGAATGAGAAAAGCCTTCACTGCGGACTTAAAATCAAGCCTAAGCAAACAAAATCAATGGCGGTAAGCAAAACAAACATTAAAGACTCATTCATGATGGTATCATTACAAGTGAATGGACAAGACATTGAACAGGTGCGAAAGTTTGAATATCTCGGCAGTTGTCTGATAAATGACAGGAGATGTGAAGTTGAGATCAGAAGGAGAATAGGTATGGCTAAGACCCAGTTCATGAAGCTAAAAATCTACTATGCAATCGGAAGGTAGACATCCAAAATAGAATCTGCTTCCTCGAGTGTTGTGTATGGACAGTGCTGAGGTATGGATCAGAAACATGGACCCTGAAGAAGGATGACATGAAACGAATTAATGCTTTTGAATGTGGTAATATTGATAAATGTTGAAGATCAGCTGGGTAGAGAAAGTTGCAAATGAGAGGGTTTTGTCCAAAGTTGATAGACCATGGATATTGCTGGAGAAGATTATGAAGTTAAAAGTTGCTCATTGTGGACACGTTACGCAGAGAGATAACATCTTGTTGGACTTGCTATACTGAAAGGTAGAGGGAAAGAAAGGAAGAAGAAGGCAAAGAACAACATGGCTGGATAACATCAAGGATTGGACCAAGCTGGACAAGACTAGGGATGTTGTGGACAAGTGTCGGAACAGAGCTGCGTAGAGGGAAATCGTCTTCCAACTGGAAATTCCAGATGCGACCTAACGACAATTCCTCTATCTTCTCACTAATTTTTGCTCTACTATGTGCCCTCTTTTGGCTTTAATGTTGGCTTTGACTTCTCTTGTTAGCCACGGTTGCATCATCTTGCCTTAGAATACATATTCCTTTTTTGGATGTATATATCTTGTGCTTTCTGAATTGCTTCCAGAAATTCCAGCTATTGCTACTCTGCCATCATCCCAGCCAGTGTTCTTTTCCAATCAATTCTAGCCAACTTCTCTCTCATGCCTTTGCAATTCCCTTTTCTCCACTGTAATACTGATACATCTGTTTCTAGCTTCTCCTTCTCAAATTGCAGGGTAAATTCTATCATATTATGATCATTGCCTCCTAAGGGCTCTTTTACCTTAAGCTCTCCAATCAATTCTGGTTCATTACATCACACCCAATCCAGAATAGCTGATCCCCTAGTGGGCTCAACCATGAGCTGCTCTAAAAAGTCATCTCATAGGCTTCCTAGAAATTCCCTCTCTTGGAATCCAACCTGATTTTCCCAAGCTACCTCCATATTGAAATCCCCCATAACTAATAACATTACCCTTTTGGCATTCAATTTCTCTCTCCCATTGGTTTGTAGACTACATCTTTACTACTCTTTTGGGGACTTCCATCAGGTTCTTTTTATCCTTGCAGTTCATTAGCTCTATCTACAATGATTCAACACTTTCTGACACTATGTCACCTCTTTCTAATGATTTGATTTGATTTTCTACCAACAGGGCAATGACCTCCCCCCCCACCCACCTTCCTGTCTGTCCTTTTGATATATTGTGATTCAGTGATGTCTACAAGATCATATATGCCAAACTGCAACTGTGCTACAAGTTCATCTACCTTATTCTGTATACTGGACACAATAAAATATAACACCTTCAGTCCTCTATTTACTCGTTATGATTTTGTCCACCTTTTAATTCGCAACTGATTCTGTTGACTGCAATTTTGCCCTATCATCATCCTTGCCTTGCTAGAAGTCTCATTATACATTACCTCTGTTTGCAAACCAGCTGCCTCCTCTTCAGCACTATCACTCTCATTCTCAATCCACTACCAAATTACTTTAAACCCATCCAAACAACTCCAGCTAACCTGCCCACAAGGATATTGGACCACCCCCCCCCCTCACTGTATTCAGGGGTAACCCATACCTTTTGTACAGCTCATACTTCCCCAGAAGAGATCTCAATGATCCATCAGTTTGAACCCCTGCCCCCTGTACCAGTTCCTCAGCTATGCATTCACCTGCCAAATCACCCTATTCTTACCCTCACTGGCACCTGGCATAGGCAGAATTCCAGAGATCACTACAATGGAGGTTCTATTTCTCAACTTTCTAACAAGATTCCTAACATATCTCTTCAGGACCTCCTCACCTTGTCATTTGTGACAATATTGGTTCCAAGTTCTGGGACTTTCCCCTTAATAGTATTTTGGGTATACTCACAGCTCAAGGAAATGGAGCAGTTCAAGACAGCTTATTACCACCTTCTCAAGGGCAATTAAATAGTTGCACTGCCTTCAATAAATAAATTTTAAAAAGTAATTTCAAAAATACAGATTGCACTCATCAAGCAGTAAGTAGTCATCTTAAATGGAACGTCAAGAATCAAGGCACACAATCAAGCCATTCAACTTATGCTGATCTGTACAGTTGCTTATTCAATACATAAGCCTCAACCCAACCTCAAACCTTCCTCAACCTCCCTCACTCCACGAAGAACAACTGCAGATTCTCCAAATGTTTTTAGAAACTATGAAGACACGAGAGACTGCAGATGCTAGAATTTGGATCAACACAAGAACTGAAGAATCTCCGTGGATCAGGCAGTATATTTGCAGGGAAACAGACTGTCTTGACCAGATGAAGGATCTCAACCATGCCTGACCCTCAGAGTTTCTCTAGCTCTTTGTGTGCTATTCTCAGGAGTCATCTTTGTCTATCTCCTCTGCAACTTCTCAAGAATCCTTGCATCCTATTTAAATGTGGGTAACAAAAACTGGATGCAATTGTCGCCTAACCAGAGTTTTCATTAGATACTGTAGTAATTAGAAAACAATAAACAGAAATTGAAGGAAAAAACTACAAATACTAGAAATCCAAAGTAGAAGTATAAGCTACTGGAAACACTCAATAGGTCAGGCTGTGTCTTCAGAAAAAGAAACAGAATGTTTGAGGTCAAAAATCCATCATCAAAACTGGGAAAGAGAAGACAGATCAGTTTTAATTTGGAGAGAAGGTGAGGGATGGATGAATCAATTGGTCAGAAGCAATGTCTCTGATAGAGTGGGCCCAGGCTGCTGTGGAGATAAATTATAGAGGCATTTTGGTCAATGGTTAATGGGGTCAGTTAGAGAGAATGATGAAAAATGAACAAAAACTATGAGATGGGAGCAGTTCGTGTGAATACATTCAAAGGAATGTAAAAAGTTGTAAAATGCAGGAAAATATGACATGCCCAGATTGTTATCCTGTGCTAGTAAAAGGAGAAGAAAAACTGAACTAATGTTTTAGATAGCAGAATTGACCAATTCTCGTAGAAATATAGAAAGTAGATGACCATGAATTGCCTTCTGACTTATTTCTGAGTTAAGCATAAATGTAACCATCTTGTATGTGATTCCTTTCTTTCATCAGTGTCCAAGTACTGATCCCTATGGATCGCTGACTTCCTGTGACTTAAGCACATTTATTTCTTTCCCAAGCTGCTCTTGCTCTCAAACTGAGTGCAAAATTCCATCATACTACAAACACAACTTCCCAAGCAATCTTTCACTTAGAGATCACTTAGTGAACTCTCTTCATTTCCAGACCCACAGTAACCTATTTCCTAGTTGCCTCTATAACATATTAATCAAAAAGCTACCTGTATGTAGTGACTTTCATATAATGGGTCACAAATGGAGAAAAGCATTTGGCTAAGATATTGGATGGCGTCCTATCCGCAGGTAAGGTTTTAGCTCAGGTATTGTTCAGACAACAAGAAATAAACAAGTGGAGAAATAAATTATTTTAAGAAATAAATGTTCTCATTCTTACCCTTTCCAATTTTATTAATCCAATCTTCATAAGGATTAAAACCTCTCATAATAACAACACACTTGTTTTACACGACTTTGATACTTGTACCATTTCTTAGAATCTGGCTACTTCTCAAAGACTTACACACCAGTGTCTTTTATCTTGCTGATTTTCACCTCTATTCACATGAACTCATTACCTTCTGATTTAGATCACCTCTCACAACTGGACATACTTCATCCCTTACTAACAATATGTAACAGTTCTGTCCCATAACTTCTACAACTCGCGTTTCCTTCCTACCAGTCAGACATTGTCTCACACATTACCACTCAGAAACCCAAAGGATGAAATCTCCCATGTGTTTTTTGTTTATACTTCTAGGTCAGTTATCAGCTACATATTTTCAGATACCATAGTCACTTAAGGTGTAAATCCATCATTCAAGATGATCTTTCTTTCTCTTTTCAACGTTGATATATCCCTCTGATGTAGAATCTTCAACATTTTTAAATACTAGTCCTTGCAAATGCAGCAGGAAGATCTTAAAAATAGAATATAGTGAGATGGGGGCTTGATATCTTGTTTACTACCTTGCTGGAAAATGGAAGTGAGGGAGGTTTATGGTACATGCTCAGAATAAGTATTTCAAGATAACAAAAGCAGGAAGGTCGGTATGTAGAAATTTGTTAAAGCTTTATTGATCTTGAATTATTGATTTCATTTGCTGAATTGCCTGGATAGAAGAAACAAAAATGAAAGGAGAATTGATTTGTTTCTTTATCTGCATATATTTTCACAGTAAAAAAAGCTAACCTTGGGAACACTGGCACAGCAATATTTATAGGCATGATGTCTTCTGTGGCTGAGAGGCAGTTCTTACTTTCATACACTGGCACACAAATGGAGAACAACTTTTGGCCAAGGCATTGAAGGGCATCCAATATACAGGCAGAAATGTGGATCCAAAACTAGCTTGGTAATAGTAGCAGAGCATAGTGGTGGATAGATGTTTACCTGGCTGGAAGCTTATAGCAAATGAAATACTTTGAGGATTGGTACTGCAACCTTAGTTTCTCCAATATATAGAAATGATCTGCATGAGGATGTTGTCAGTCTAGTTAGGAAGCTTATCAATGCACACAATTTGGTGGAGTCACGAACAGTGAAGGTGGTTGTCTAAACATACAGCAGGACATTCAGTAGATCAACTCAAAAGTTGCGCAGAGCAACATTGGATGGAATTTAATCCCAACAGCTGTGAGATAATGTATTTTTGGTAGTCAAATTCTTATAAGATATATGGAATAAATGGCAGTGATCTGAGGATTGTGGATCTTTGCAGGGACCTTAAGTAGCTCACCGAAAGTGGATAAGGTAGTGAAGAAGGCATTTGGTATGATCACTTCCATAGTTTGAGGTATTGAATATAAGAGTGATTTCATGTTTTAGCTTAGATGGAACAACTTCCAGAGGTGGTGAGAGAGGTAGATACAGTTGAAAGGTTTAAAAGGCCTTGAACAGATATTTGGATGGGAAAGCCACAGAGTGGTACAGGCCTAATGCAGGCAATTGGGATTCACAGGGGTAGGCATCAGAGCGGGCATGGACAACGTAAGCTGAAAGATCTGTTTCTGTGCTGTACCATGATTCCATGATTCTCTATGGGAAGAAAAGGAAGGATCTCATTTTCAAAGAAACTCAAAACAGCCTAATATCATCATCTGTGGTTCGAAATCGTGATTTTAAACCGCAGGAAATATTTTGTAAAATTTCAGCTATATGTTGTAACCATAGCCACATTCCAACTCTGGTTCATTCACTCCAAAATCCTAGGCCACCAAAAGAACTTGCTTTATGATTGCAAATTTGCTTTCTCTATCACAAATACTCACATAACTTAAAACAGAAATGGCTTGAAAGCCCTTCACACATATTAAGCTAACTCATACTCTTTGCTCCTAATTTACTAGTATGTAAATAAATGAGTTGATTCTGTACAACCATAAAATCCCCTTTGCATCCTTCATTTAGATCTATCTGTTTTCCCCAAGTCGGGCCCTTTCAGTTGGATCCAGAGGTTAATGATACTATAGCAACATTACAAACTGTTAATTAAGTGCTGCTTCTTTCATTTACCTCTGTGACATTGAAGGTTAATGCACTGTTTTAACTCTGATATTGTTCAGATAACAGAAAGAAAACAAGTGGATGAATAAATTATCTTAAGAGATAAACGTTATTTAAAGCCAAATAGAAAGGACTTGAAAAATCTAATTATCCCACTGCTTTGGAGAGTGCATGTTGATATTTTCTACTCCTCTCACTGGTAATTTACATCCTTTACTCTATTAAGAAAACAAACCTTTCAAAGCATTGGGAAGTTATTTCCTGTAGGATACAGGAAATGAGGAAACAATATCTGGAAGATCTGAGAGAGGCGGATATGGAATGTTCACAAGTAGCAAAAACTATGAATTTCTTTTGTCCTGGGATGAAAGCCAGATATTGGGACTGAATATTGAGTATTTTTCAGCCATAAATGAAAGTGGCACAGTGACGTGGCTAGTGAAACAACTGCCTGTTTGATCCTGGCCTCCATTGCCATATATGTGGAGTTTGTACATTCTCCCATTGACTGTGTGGGCTTCTGCTGGGTGCTTCAAGATTCTTGTATATCTCAAGTACCTGAAGGTTGATAGGTTAATTGAACACTATTAATTACTTCCAGTGTAATTGATAGGAAAGTGGAGAGAAAAGATTGCATGTAAAATTCACGAGGAATAGGAATGCTCTTGCACCACTTCCCACTGTAGACATAAATCTCAAATTCTTATGGTGCAAATTACTTGCCAAACTGCCGATACCAAATTTCTCTCGTTTTCCCTCAGCACTCAGCCTTCTCATCTAGAGACCTTCCATCCACGCAGGAAGGACAACCAGTGACACATCTACAGCTGCTGCCTTGCAGCTCTGGTGATACGTATGGACTTGGTAAATTGGCAAGTGGGTTTAACGTCGTCACATGGGTATAGTGAAAAACTTGCGTAGCATATCATCTGTGGAGATTAATTCATTCCATTGATGCTGAGGTAGTGCACGATAAAACAATAAAACAGTGCAGAATAAAAAGTTACTCGTAAAAACGCCATCCCCTTCTCTCAATTCCTCCATCTCCATCGTATGTACTCTCAGGATGAGGCTTTTCATTCCAGAACGAAGGAAATGTCCTCCTTCATCAAAGAAATGGGCTTCCCTTCCTCCACCAGTGCTGCCCTCAAATGCATCTCTTCCATTTCACGCCATCTGCTCTTACCCCATGCTCCCGCCACCCTACCAGGGATAGGGTTCCTCTCATCCTCACCTATCACCCCACCAGCCTCCACATCCAGCACATAATTCTCCCTAACTTCCACCATCTCCAATGGGATCCCAGCACCAAGTACAACTTCCCTCTTCCCCATTTTCTGCTTTCTGCAGGTATAACTCCCTGTGTGACTCCATTGTCCATTCATCCCTCCCCACTGATCTCCCTCCTGGCGCATACCCTTGCAAGTGGAACAAGTGCTACACCTGATCCTACACTTCCTCCCTCACTACAATTCAGGGCCCAAACAGTCCTTCCAGCTGAGGCAACACTTCACCTGTGAGTCTGTTGCGTTCATATACTGTGCTCGTTGCTCCTAGTGTGGCCTCTTGTATATCGGTGAGACCTGACATAGATTGGGAGACTGTATCACCAAGCACCTCTGCCAGAAGAAGTAGGATCTCCCAGGAGCTACCCATTTAAATTCCACTACCCATTTCCATGTCAATATGTCAATCCATGGCCTCCTTCACTATTGTGATGAGGCCACACTCAGTTTGGAGGAACAACACCTTATATTCCATCTGGGTAGCCTCCAACTGGTTGGCATGATTTCTTGAATTTCTGATAATGGCCCCCCTCCCCACCCCTTCACCATACCCCATCCCCTTTTTTTCTCTCTCACCATATCTCCTTGTCTGCCCATCACCTCCCTCTGGTGCTCCTCCCCCTTTTTCTTACTTCCATGGCCTTTTCTCATCTGCTATTAGATACCCTCTTCTCTAGCCCTGGTATCTCATTCACCGATCTGCTTAGCAGATCTTTACTTCACTACTCCCCCTCCCAGTTTCACCTATCACCTTGTGTTTCTACCTCCCTTCCCCCCACCTTTTAAATCTACTCCTCATCTTTTTTTCTCCAGACCTGCTGAAGAGTCTTGGCCCAAAATGTCAACTGTACTCTTTTCCATAGATGCTGCCTGGCCTGCTGAGTTCCTCCAGCACCTTGTGTGTGTTGCTTGGATTTCCATCATCTACAGATTTTTCCTTATTTGTAGCAGAATAAAATGCTACATTTGCAGAGAAAATTCAGTATAGGTAAACAGTAAGGTGCAAAATTACAAGAAGCTAGATTGTGAGGTTAAGATTCCAAATTTTTGCACTAGGGGACCACTCTGTAGTTTTATAATACATAAGAAATGGGAAATAGGAGCAGGAGTAGGCCATCTGGCCCATCAGGCCTCCTCTCCACCTACCTACCTTTTTCCCCTAACCCTTAATTCCCCTAAAATGCAGAATAATAGTGGGATAGTGGTACATGTTTTCAAACTTTTGTATCTTTTACTTGATGGCAGGGTGGAAAAAAGAGAATGTCAAGGGTATGTGGGATCCTTAATTATGTTTTAATTTTTACTGAGGCAGTGAAAATTTAGTCGGAGTCCATGGTGGAAGGTTAACATCCGTGATGTCCTACACTGTGTCCACAAGTCTCTAGAGTTTCTTACAGTCATGATTCAACATTCAAAATTAAAAATTTATGATTGTTTAATGTCATTACCTGTACACAAGTGTAAGGAGAATGGAATAATTGTTACTGTGGATTCAATTTATCATAATAAAACATAAAAGATAAAGAACACAGTAATAATACAAAAAGAAACACGCAATATATATAAATGCATTAGTTAGCTTATATACATAGATTGATTGTATGCCCATGAAGTGACACTAGGCTGTAAATCGGGTGACTGACAGGAAATAATGAAGTAGTGGTCGAGTCAGCAGGTGCACATGTTCAGCAATCTTACTGCTTGGGGAAAGTAATTGTTTTTGAGTCTAATGGTCCTGACGTAGATGCTATGCAGCCTCTTCCCTGATGGGAGTAGGACAAACAGTCCATCAGCTGGGTGTGTGGGGTACTTCATGACATTACTGGCTCTTTTCTGGCACCTTTCTGTATTTAAGTCCTTGACGTCAGGTAGTGATGCATTGGGCAGTTTTGACTACCCCTTGTAGAACCTTCCTGTCTGCCATAGTGCAGTTTCCATATCAAGCACTGATGCAGCTTGTTAGAATACTCTCGACTGTACGTCTGTAGAATGATACGGTAATGGTTGGGCAAAGTTCAGCTCTCTTCAGCCTCCTCAGAAAGTAGTGGCATTGGTCAGCTTCCTTGACTGTGTAGGATGTGCTATGTGACCATGAGAGGTTGTGTGTGACGTGCACTCCCAGGAGTTTGAAACTGCTTGCAAATTCCTATGCTGTGCCACCGATGTAAAGGAGGATATGAGTGGTGCGAGTTCTCCTGAAGTCAATAACCATCTCCTTTGTCTTGTTGACATTAAGGAAGAGGTTATATGCTTGGCACCAGGCCTTGAGCTCTTCCACTTATTCTCTTTAACGCATCTCATTGTTGTTTGTGATGAGCCCCACCACTACTGTGTCATCAGTGAACTTGACTACGCTCAGGTGTTTGGCTGTGCAGTAATGTGTCAGCAGAATGCATAGCCATGGGCTCAGCACACAGCCCTACGCCACGTGTACTGAGGGTGATGGAGAGGGAGGAGTTATTGTACTTGCTGACTATCAGACCTCTGTTGATTAGTGTTGTGTATGTCGCCTGGTTACACAACAATGTTATTAATAAAAACGCTGGAGATGGGAGCTAAGGTTCGTGGTTCTTTACTGGCAGAAACTGAACTCGGCACACAGGTATAGATCAATACGTGCCTAATAGCACATGCTCAATATGCGTCTAATAGCGCATTCAACAACGTGTTACTAAAGCATAAAGAAGTCCCTTATTATACTGTAGGCTATATGGTACACTCCTCCCCTCTTATTTTAATAGTGTATCAACTGTTTTTTATTCACTGGGGCACTATGCTAAACAAATATGTTTACCCTTAACATACAAACACCTACCATTTTTTTTACTTAGTAACTTAATAATATCAAATTATAACAAAGTAACATAATAATATCAAGTTATAACAATCTTTTTCTTTACTTTTGGTCTAAGACCCATTTATAACTCAAGTCTCTGGGGGTTCTTCTCTGCCTCTCCGGGTAACGTCTGTCAATAAACTTGTTTGTTTTAATACAGATTTCCATATAAAAGTCATGAAAAGTTGACCTCTGAGCATAGGGAGTTAAGAAGATGTACGCCTACAACTTGCTAAGAGTTCTAGGCAGCAGATTGTCTCCGTATAATGAAGACTCGTCTGTGCAGCTGTCCTAGGTATATACGCATCTTTGTGCTATCACTTGTCTTCCTTACCCATATCTCATTTGTTCCAGCTGAGCTAATTACACAGCCAATCTTCGTATTCTCCTTAGATTCCAATTAGATAGCCTGACACTTACGATACCATCTCTTATCGTAATATAACTTTCAATCTTCTATTCGTGCTTCATATTTTTGTGCTGGTGATTCAGCAGGAGTGCTGGGAAGATGCTCAGGAGAAGACAGAGATGCTGTTTCTTTTTATGGAACACATCATTTTGTGAGTTAAAGAAATACATGATAAATTGGAGAACAAGGTTGCATTCTACGCTGGTTAACTTGCAAAGAGTTTGAACAGTAACTCCGATGTAAGATCCTGAGGGCTTTTTCAGGCTGTGAATCAGGTCCTCAGCCACTGTAAAAATAGTGCAGGATGTCTGATCTGCAGGTATGATCTGAAAGGATGTACAATTTACTTAGGAGAACTCAACAATCCCATCCTGCTTCCATGTGATCATTTTTACCGTTTAAAATGTATAAAGCAGTGGCTTGAATCAGGACAACGACTCTGCCCACTGTGCCGTACTTCTCAATATTCAGAAATGCTTTTATTTTTGCTCTGATTCTGCTTGTGAAATTTATATCTTTCAGCAATGACCAAGGGTTTGGGGTTTAAATGCTGTTGGAGAGTGTCTACTATTTGTTTGAACATTTTGTCAGCTGCCTTTTCAGGGGTTAACAAGCTCCGTGGCAGCCCGTATGTTTTTGCTCCGATAATACTGAGTAAGACGCTGGCTTTCTTTTCGTAATTAACACCATTAGCCTCACAATATAACTCCACTCTTTCAATGTAAGTTGCCCAGTCTTCAATGCCACTATCAAATGCTGTAATGATTCCAATCATCTCTATCTTTGTAATGTTTTCCCCTTATTTTCCTTTTTGACTCATGTGTCCTTTTTGCTAGCACCACGAGCGCACTCCATCTAGATCTGTGTGTGTCGCTCCTTCTTATCTCCCTTCTGGGGCAGGCAGACCCTCAGTGCCGGCTGAGGTCTCGGCTGCATGTGCTGCGGCTCCGACTGTGTCTCTTGGTCTCCTGATGTTCCTGATCCTGGCTGTGCTCCCACTTCCTTTTGGACTCGCATCCTCACTCTGCCTCCTTCTCCCACTCCTTGCTTGCGCTCTTCCTCCGAGTGCCGTTATCAACTAAAACACGGCTTTCCAATAAAATGTAGGTTCATTAACCTCGTCGCCAATTTGTTGTGTATGTGGCCTGGTTACACAACAATGTTATTAATAAAAATGCTGGAGACGGGAGCTAAGGTTCATGGCTCTTTACTGGCAGAAACCGAACTTGGCACACAGGTATAGATCAATACGCGCCTAATAGCACATGCTCAATATGAGCCTAATAGTGCATTCAGCGACGTGTCTGGGGTGTATGGGGTGTATGGGGTGTCAGGGAGGGGTAGCAGCTCTGGAGGGGGAACATGTCACGTCCTTTTCAAGGCGGTTAGTCCACCTTTGGTCCCCACCTGGCACTCAGCTCTCACCTGAGGCTCCCGGTAGCTGTTTGCATGCAACAGCGGCCACACGCCGGGCAACGGCTTCGACAAGCCGGCTAAACCAGGTGAGGGTAGCCGACGGATCTCAAGTCCTCGGTGAGATAGGGAGTTGTCTATCCCAGCATGTGAAGACAGACTCCGGTGGATTGAGTGGACGAGACCAATGGAAGGTCCAACGGTCAAGAAGGCGGTCTCTGTAAGCGTCATGGAACATGTAGAGCACAACAAGACACAGAAGACGTCCTGGTCATCCACTGTACCTAGTTCCATCTCCAGCTGACTCTTGTCTTGCCACTGAATCCAGATGGGAATTGGGAAGAGAGATCGAGGCTGATGCTGCGCAACTCTCCCTCATTTAAATGCAAATCAAGTGCTAGTCTCAACACCATCATCATCATCATCATCATCATCATCACCCTCAACCCTTTGAAGTCCTGTGGCGATGGGCGAGTGACGAAGCAGCAGGTGTGGATACACTGGGAGCTGTAGTCATGGACCTACACACAGGCGGCTCAGGTCAAATGGTCGCTTTTCGCTGACCGAAACAGCAGTGAAACTTGGCGTCTAAATGGGCGATTGAGCAGCCCGCTTTAGGAACGCACTGTGTAGTATGAGGAAGGGGCTAGAAAAGATGCCCCAAACATTGCCTGCTTCATCACACCCTGGCCAGTTTACCGCGGCTGGCGGGGATCCTATCTTGGTGGTCAAACAAACACAACAAAACGCAAGGTGACACCGCTCACCATTGGCACTTGGAATGTGCACATGCTATTGGACAACCCTACAGCAAACAGACCAGAGAGAAGAACAGCCTTAGTTGCCAGAGAGCTGGCAATATACAACATTGACATAGCAGCCCTGAGTGAGACTCATCTTGCCAACGTAGGTCAGCTGACTGAAACTGGAGGTGGATACACTTTTTTCTGGAGCGGGCGCGGCAGCAATGAGCGTTGTGATGCTAGAGTTGGATTTACCATCAGGAATCACCTTGTTCAGAAACTTACCAGTCTCCCCAAGGGTGTGAATGACTGGCTCATGACACTACAGCTTCTGCTACAGAACAGAAGTCAAGCCGCCCTGATCACCGCCTATGCCCCGACGATGACCAACCCGGAAGACACAAAAGATAGGTTCTACGAAGAACTAGATGCCCTACTCTCAGCTGTGAGCAGCACCGACAAGCTGATCTTGCTCGGTGACTTCAATGCAAGACTCTGCAGCCTGGCAGGGAGTCATTGGGAGTCATGGAGTAGGCAAATGTAGCAACATCAAAAGGACCGAAGTCATGCACCAGCCTGCTTCTCATACACTGTACACAGAACCAAAAATCACAATCCAAGGACAGAAACTACAGGCAGCGGACCAGTTTACTTACTTTGGCAGCACCCTCTCCCGAGCAGTGACTGTTGATACAGAAGTTAACTGCAGAATAGCAAAGGCAAGTTCTGCTTTCGGTAGACTGCGCTCCACTGCATGGGAACGTCGAGGAATCAGTCCAGCAACAAAACTGAAGGTCTACAGAGCCGTGGTACTCACCACCCTCCTGTATGCCTGTGAAATGTGGACTGTGTATCGAAGGCATGCAAGACAGCTCAACCATTTCCACATGACTTGTCTTCGCAGAATATTAGGCATCAGATGGCAAGACAAAGTACCAGACACTGAAGTTCTCTCTAGAGCATGTCTACCATCAGTCCACATGCTGCTGATGAGAGCACAGACCCGATGGGCAGGTCATATCATCCGCATGCCGGACGAGCGCATACCCAAGCAACTCCTTTTTGAGGAATTGTCTGCTGGAAGACACTCACATGGAGGGCAGAAGAAACGTTACAAAGATACACTAAAGGCCTCCCTGAAATCGTCTGACATAGACACGACTACCTGCGAAATGCTGGCACAAAACCGCCCTACCTGGCGCGGCCTCATCCACAAGGGCTGTCAAGCTTACGAAGCAAGGCGCAATGCTGAAGCACAACATAAGCATGAGCTGCGCAAGTCCAGAGCCACCAGCGCAACAACTGCAGTGCCTACACACGTCTGCCCAACATGTGCCAGGACATTCCTTGCCTGAATTGGCCTGACCGGTCAGCTTCGGACACACCACATCCAGTCTCAAAGTGACTAATGGTGTTGAGGTCTTCATTGACGATGACAATGAACAAACAACAACTAAAACATAAAGTAGTCCCTTCTCTCTGGCTATCCATTCCATAGGATGATGGTTCCTTTCAGTCAGTTAGTGAGGTTGACCCCACTCCTCAGAAAGGAACAGCGTGTGCGTGAATGGATTTTACGTGAGTAGGGGGTTGCACAGGTCCAGACCCACCCTTTTGACATCCCCTCCCAGATCCAGTGGCATGGTGGGGTTCAAGACGGCTGGGGGAAGTTCTGTTGCAGTGAATGGCCAGACCAAGCTTTGATGCAAGGGATGCCTTTGCGGCGCTTAATGGCACGTGTTTGCTAAGTGGTCATTGATCTTACAAGACGGTTCATCCGCCCTTTGACAGCTCTTGTTATTTGTCCTACAGGGTGTCTAGCCATTCTCCTCAGCAGGCAAGCTTGGTGGGGGAGCCAGTTTGTCGCTGACCACCTGACCATGCGACAGGTAGTACTGGGTTACATGGTACCAGTAGCACTCAGACCAGTGACCTGACCTGAGGTAGTCCCTTATTATACTGTAGGCTATATGGTACAATTAGGAAGTCCAACACCTACACCTACAGAGACGAGGTTCAGCACCTGGCCGTGTGGTTTGCCGGCAACAACTTGGCCCTTCACACCCAGAAGACCAAGGAAATCATTCTGGACTTCAGGCATGCTAGGAGCCACACTCATGTCCCCATTTACATCAACAAAGCTGTAGTAGAGCATGTATCAAGCTTCAAATTCCTTGGTGTCCACATTTCCGAGGATCTCACCTGGCCCCCAAACTCCTCCATCCTGATTGAAAAGGCACAACAGCGCCTTTATTTCCTGCAGAGCATCAAGAAAGCTCACCCCTGTCCCAGGATACTGATGAACTTTTACCACTGTACCATTGAGAGCATACTCACCAACTGCATCTCAGTGTGGTATGGTAATTGTCCCATATTGGACCGCAAAGCACTGCAGCGTGTGGTGAAAACTGCCCAGCAGATTATTGGCACCCAATTGCCCACCATTGAGAACATCTACCATAAACGCTGCCTGGGAAGGTGAAAAACATTATCAAGGATGCATCTCACCCTAACTACAGACTTTTTACTCTCCTCCCATCCGGTAGGCGCCACAGGAGCCTCCGCTCCCGCACTAGCAGGCACAAGAAGAGCTTCTTCCCTGAGGCTGTGACACTGCTGAACCTCTCATCACAGCGCTAAGCAGTATTGCACCCATATTGTACTTATATATCTGTGTGCTCTAGCACTTACTTTTTATTCGCAATAATTTTATAAATAACACTATTCTTTGCATTTCTGGTCAGATGCTAACTGCATTTCTTTGGCTTTGTATCTGTACTTGACACAGTGACAATAAAGTTGAATCTAATCTAATCTAACCCAATTTTATAGTGGTGTATTTAGATCAAGAAGTAGGAGTTTGTTCATCAAAGTCTATGGGACAATGGTATTGAATGCCAAACTGAAATCCAGAAACAGCATTCTGACATAAGTGTCCGTATTTTCAGCACCAGGTTCATGACAGATGCTCCAACATCTGTCATAGAGTGTCTCTGTTGGTAAGTATATTGGTGAGCGTTCATTATGGTAGGAATGGAGTCTTTGAAGTGTGCCATTATCAGCCGTTCAAATCACTGTTGATGTAAATTGGAGCACGTGCATCACTCCCCTTCCTGAAGTTAATGCCCTATGATCGTGACTTTGCATTTTCACTTTCTGGCAATATGAGCTTCATTCAGGTGCTCCAGTTTCCACTCACATCCCACAATCATGCAGGTCGGTAGGTTAATATGCCACTGTTAATTATTTCTAAAGTGCAGGTGAGTTGTAGGACCTGGGAGAATTTGATGCACTTCTTGTGTTCTTGAACCCTTAGTTCCATCTGTTTCATTATTGTTACTTTATCTTTTTGCATTGCCTCAGTTTGCATTACTATACTTTGTACTGTTTTGCTGTTTTTGTGTCAATCAGCATATTTATGTTACTGTGTACACTGTTTACTCTACGAGCTGTACATGAGCAAGGCATTTCATTGCACTGTGGTGTATAGGACAATATACTCATCTGATCAGAATATAGGGAGAATAAAATAGGAATGGTTAGCATGGTCTTAGTTTGCAAAACATCAGCTTTCATTCAGTATTACTCTTCCGACTCCATGACTTGAAGTTCACACTCAGACCAGGCGATCAAACTTATTCAAAAGCCTGGAATTTCCTCATTGTCACCATGCTGTTCCTCCTACAGTAGGAAGCAAAATGTTTGCTTCCTGCCCCTTTAAATTCATAATGATGGAGACATTGGCATGAAATGAATATGAAATGGAAGTTAATTTCAGGACTACACAAAGACTCATATGGAGCCCTTAGAAGGACAATTCAGGTTGAACTGTTTGGGATCAGCAAGAAAGCAATAGTGCTTAACTCTCAACTAATTTTACTGCATATCTTCTTATTAATTTTACTTAACTTTTACAAAGTAATTATTAATCAAGTACATTCAGTATATAAAGGATAATATGGTAAGATGCAATCCAACAATAGCATCAATTTATTACAGCACCTTTAATGTTGGAAAATATCTCAGGTTTGCAAAAGATTAATTCCAAGTCTGGAGCTGCACCAATGACAGCACAGCTTAATGTTGACAAAAATGTTTTTTCCTATAATTTATTTACAATTTTCAATAAAGTACAGGAGAAGGTGCTGGAAGGGGTATTCAGAGTTGCTACTTTTATTTTCTCAAAGGAAGGCATTTTGGGATGGGCAATAAATGCTGGCCTATTTAGAATTAAATCTATATGCTGTTGCTGCCATTGTGGAATTTAAACTAAAGCTACTGGATTATTTATCCAGTATATAACATTTGCCACATCACTGAAAGATCAGTAGTCATATGTAGTTGTACTGAGGAATCAAAATGAGAGCAAGACTCAAAAATTACAAGAGTTGTGAGGCTAGAAACCAATTTGGACATGTGATTACCACAGCCACAAACCCAATTTATGTTCAAGTACCTTACCCATCACTCCTGTCAAAGAGTATAAAAACAAAACAATGCCACTCAGATAAAGAAACAAGGAAAGGTTAAGAAAGGGTTAGAAGGATATGGGCCAAATGCTGGCACTGGGACTGACTCAGGTGGGCACATTGCTTGGCATGGGCAATTTGAGCTAAAGGTCTTGTTTCCATGCAACATTGCCCTATGTTTCTAAGAAACAGTGGAAGGAAACTTAACTTGGGAAACAAAAGGAGAAAGGGAAGTAGACATGCAAAAGCATTAACAAGAAGAATGCCATATTCACCCAGCTCTTGTACTTAATTGCAATAAATATCAAACCTCATTTAAAACAAAACTCTCATCCTCATGCACTCATGCCATCAGAGTTATGGAGTTATCGACAAGTTTTATACATCACCCACATATTTTGTTGTCATCGGCAAACTTATTAATCAAGCCACTACATTCTCAACCAAGTTGTGTGTGTATGTATATATATATATATATATAAAACAAATGACAGAGGACTCAGCAGCCTTCCCTGTATCACACTACAGATCATAGCAATCAATCTGAGAAACAACCTTCCACTATCATGATGAAACAGAAGTTCTAACAACAGCAGAAGTGTCTAGACAAGCACGTAAATCACTGTGGTATTGAAGGCTACAGGCTACAGGAAGTTGAGAACTATATGGATAGATACCAACTGGTCAGTGTGGAGCGGGTGGGCTGATTATAAATTACTATAATTTGCACATTACCCATCCAGATGGAGATGTAATGTAAAGATTTTTACTCCTCATGTACATGAAGGATGTAAGTAATAAAGTCAATTCAATTCAATTCATTGGGAGGAAGTATAGGAGGGATGTTAGAGGAAAGATTTTTTTTACACAGAGAATAGTGGGTGTATGGAATGCACTACTGGGTGTGGTTGTGGAGTCAGATATATTTGGGACATTAAGTGATTCTAGATAGGCACTTGGATGAGAGAAATATGGAAGTTATGTGAGGGGGAAGGGTTAGATTGTTTTAGAGTAAGTGAAAGGGTTGGCACAGTATCATGGGCTGAAGGGTCTTTACTGCGCTGTGATGTTCTATGTTCTAAACATATCTAATTAGATTAAACTTCAGCCTCATAGCTCTTATTTTTGTAACTCAGCAAAATGGACCCTTTTATCGCTTTGCCTTAGCTACTGCACATACTCACAATTGCTGCTTCAGAAGAAAGTGGTCTTGAAATGACCAAAACAGGACAGCCACATAATAACATTCCAATGCTCCAAACACCCCAATACAAAAATGCATTGAGACTCAATAGTCTCCAGACAGAATGGATTTAATAAACAATTGCACTTCCAAGACTCTGTACGTGCACATGTAAAAATGAGTCATCTTTCAACATCCAACTGAGAGGCAGTACTTCAGATATAAAACTGCTGCCATAAATGATTATGATTTCATCCTGATAGTACACTTGTATTTTAATTTGGAAAACTGCTTTAGATTTAATTGCAAGTTTGATATTTGAATGTGTGCTGGAGAGAACAATGCAAGTGGGTAAATGGACATATGGTGTTTGGAAGAAGTCTCGACTTACTCTTCATTACCAGGTAACTTATTAGGTTTAGTTCATAGAGACTGATGACTAAGGCACAGAAAGCAGGGTAATAAGTGTAATGCTTTGGTTCAGATGGTTCATAACTTTTTCTCTGGTATACTTTTCTGTTCTGTGTATGCTGCCTGTTTGGGTTACGGTTGAAGATAAGAGACAGGAGAATTGTATCTCTTCCAATTAGCATGGCTAGATTTAAGGGTGGTGTCTCCAGTGAGGGGCAATAAGTTTGGGCTTGGGGGCTTTGTTGAGGAGAATCGAGAAGACACTGGAGAGAAGAGTTCATAGGAGTCAACCCGGAGTGGGGTCGTCAGTCGACGAGGCCCAGGAAGATCAAAGGAGGATCGGCGAAGGGGAAACCATGAGCTCCAACTTGTGCACATTAGACTGTTCCATTAAAATGCGCCCTTCTTTTTTTTGTTTTTCCCTTTATTAACTCTTTAGTCAAGTTAAAAACTATAAAGCTTCAATCTTTTACTGTCTGTTATCTCGTGGTACTTATTTGTAACAGAGGAACAAATCATAAAGCATCCACACAAATGGGGGATTCAGGGGGCTTGAACTTCAATCCCCACATTTGGCGGGGTCGGAGTTTGTCTCCCCTAGACTTACATAGCTGACAGAATCAGACTGTTACATAACAAATGCAGGAGAATAAACCTTGGACGGAATAAAACTCACTGAGAAACATACATTAAGTTATGACAGGCTTTGGTCTACATGCAATTGAGCAAAGAGCTATGAAGCAAATCATTTTGCGGATAATTAATTATAGAAAGTGGCTTCATACCATTACTATTTTTTCAACAGTCCATCAGCATGGGAAGGAAATAATCAGGGAGAAGTCCATAGCTTTCAAACATCCTTGGTTACCCTTGGTTTCTTCATTATGTTTCAGTTGCTCATGTATATATTCCCTGGATGAGATGGTTCTTACCAGTAAGTAAACTGGAATTTACTATTCCTCTTTCAGCAAGATCCTTATGAAACAGACACCATGGCCTGTGTTCCCATCTGTTATGACCTTTAACCTAATTTGAAGTAAGGCCTTTGGAAAATATATTCCTCATATATTTAGCATTTTTAATTCCTTGAGGAAGCTGTACCTCAGAATTAAATCTTGCAAAAATGAATGCTATTTTTTCCAAAAAGTAATGTAAAGGAACCAGATCAAGTGTGCAGTTGAATCAAGATGAACTGATTGATGCCTTCTGTGGCAGTGAGATAAATCCTGAAGAACTTGTTCCTTAGCATTCATCCAAAGTTGGCTCCTCTTTTATTCAGCTTGGCATTTATCAGACTGCATTAATTTGTCTGCGTAATCTATATTATTGGTTATTTTTTCTCTCCCTGTCTGATCCTCACAGGTAAGTCACTATGAAGCAGTATGATCATCGGTTTGAAATACGTGACTGACACAAGAATATATTTTATTTATTGGTCTTATTAACGATCCTGATGTATTCATCCAGATGGTGCAAGGTTCCCCACAGGCTATGACTTGCACCAACCTAATCCTTTTAAGTTCACCGGCACAAGGGAAGGAAGCCTGAGCAGCCAGCAATGTGGTATTAATAAAAGTATCCTGACAAATTTATTTTTGAGGGCCTGTGTTGAAATCAGGTCTATCACTGTTAGTTATGCAAATTTTAAAGTAAATCATGTTTTGAAAATATTTAAATCCCATACATTTTCTTGATTTTCTAAAGTTCTACTCTTATGGATGGGGTTACCTCTAACAAGATCATGTTTTCATACTCAAACTAATTATATCTTAAGAAGGTGGATATGACCATGGGGCAGAGTTACACAGCTAGTGAGCCATTGCCTCACGTTGCTGGAATTCAGTCCTCACCTCAGATACTGTCTGTGTGGAACACATATGAGAGCACAAACCTTCTCCAAGTGCTCTTGTTTCTTTCCACATCCCAAATCCTTGCAGGTGGGTAGGTTGATGAACCATGGAATTAATTGTCTGTACTGTGGAAGGAAGTAGTAGAACCTGTGGGGACTTGATGAGAATATAGGAAAATATAAAAATCAAATTAATGTAGGGCCTGATAAACCCTAATGCAATCTCAGATTATATTTCCCCCAACTTTTGTGCACTTTTATTTTGTCAAAGTTAGCTATAATTTATATTAGTGCAAGTTTATGCTAACTTGCATTTATAATGTATTGCTGCAGCAAAAGCTAGTTTTGATAGTATTTATACCTTATGTATTATATGACAATAGTTGATGGTAGGTGTATTTCCAAACTATAATCTCTATTTGAGTCTATGACTCTGCAACTAAGTGGCCTGTTAGGATATTTCAAGAATTAGCACATTGCTTTGTGTCTGGAGAACATGACCAACATCCTTTCAAAAAAAGTATTGGTTGATGAGACTCTAAAGTGACAAGAGCAAGGTTCATCAATCCTAAAGAAAAGTCACAACCCAAAATATCAACTGTTTACTCTTTTCCATAATTGCTGCCTGACCTGCTGAGTTCCTCCAGCATTTTGTGTGCATCGTTTTGGATTTCCAGCATCTGCAGATTTTCTTGTGTTTGAGAAGTTTCAAACTTCAAAATTCAAAGTAAATTGATTATCAAAGTACATGGATATCACTAATTCATTTTCTTGCAGGCAATTACAGTTGAACAACAAAGTGTAATAGAATCAATGAGAAACTCCACATAAACACTGACAAGCAACAAATATGCAAAAGACACCTGTGAAAATAAAAAAAAAGAAACAAATAATGATAAATAAATATTTCTGAGAACACAAGTTGCTGAAAGCATGAAAGTGAGTCCATAGGTTGTGTTCATTGATCAGGTAGCATATTGATGTAATCCATTCATGTTCTTATGTATAACCCATAATGAATTACTTAAACAAGGAATACTTAATCACACTATATTTACAATATCAAATATTGCATAAATATTAAATACAATACTTAACAATGAAAACCAACTCAATATGGAATGCATTTCAACTGAAATAAGTAACATATTGCTCTATATATACACACTACATATATACACAGCACACTGTAAAAATAACTAATATATGGGCATCCACAGCATAGTAAATTTTAATTTACCCAGTCAAGCCTAAAGGTTTCATCACTGCGGAGGATTTCTTACTGTGAAATAAAGTCTTTCCTGAGAAGGGTGGGGCAGGGTCAGTCTGCTTGACTTTGTGGCTGTGAAACAATCTCAGTGTCAGGACACTGAAGCAGGGACCCAATTGCAGACCAAGTACTATGTGCACTGTGATATTTACTGAGTAGCAAATCCCTGGGGGGCAGGGGGGGCAACAAAGTTGGCATCAAAATTCAGGCAGAGATCAAAACACCAGGAGAAATCCAAAAATCAGAATCAGGAAACAGGCAGAATCAATATTCAGACAGACAGAATACAGATACAAATACTAGCCAGGCTCAGGAACATTCATTGGCACAATCTAGCCACAGACAGCTGAAAACACAGGACTGAAATACACTGAGCAATAAACAGAGAGGCAGATGATAGGTGGAGCACAATGAGACACAGGTGGCAGCAATACAGGTAATAATGAGAAGCAGATGAGAGACAGAGTACTCAGTAATACAGGGGCCGGAGTAGAGCAGGAGTGGGGACAGAAGCACATGGCAATACAAAACCACAGACTGACAGCTAGGGGGAAACACACAAAAAGACAGAGTTCAACTGGAGGTATTGACACTTACATTCTGGGACCTCATCTGTGCTGGTTGTAGTGGCTGACTCTGGGACTGAGAGCTCTAGTCATCTTTCTTCTCTAAAAATTGACTCTACCCTCCTCAGCTGATCAATGTGTTGTCTCCAGATGACATCAGGCACAATTTCTATGTGTAAGAGAGTTGTCCAGTTCTGTCCTTAAGTTTTCCAAGTAACTACTTTTGATCACCTCTGTAGTCCCTCACTGGACTGCTGTCCAGGAGTGAAACATCAAACCTCCTTGTTTGAGGAACCTTCAATTTGTCTCAGCTGTTTGTCCCGCATACTCTTCTGAGATTAGGCTTCAGGAGATCTAAGAATGAATGCAAGGAAAGACCCAAGGACAGCATGGATGGTGAGTTGCTCTTTGTGGAGTGCACTACATTGTAATATGCAAGAAGGAAGAAGGTAATTTCTTCGGCAGTTGAACAGGGCACGACTGCGCAAGCGCGTGAAAGTCAGCACGTGAGGCAGCAAGAGAGTTTAAAAAAGCGAGCAGATTAACGGAGCGGGCGATGTTGTAGTGGGAGACAGAGTAGGAAGACTTTGGCTCAAGAGGCTTCAGCGAGCAAAAGCTGAGGACGAGCTTTTTCCCAGTGAGGTAAAGCCGGGTAAGTTCCTTTAATTACTCTAATTAATTTAGGAGTAGATAATTGAGGCAGCAGTTAGGGCAGTCCAGTGCTCCGTTTGCAGTATGTGGGAAGTCAGGGCGAGCACAATTGTCCCTGATGACTACACCTGTAAAAGGTGCATCCAGCTGCAACTCCTGACAAACCGAGTTAGGGAACTGGAGCTGGAGCTGGATGAACTTCAGATCATTTGTGAGGCAGAGGGAGAAATAAACAGGAGTTACAGGGAGATCATCACCCCTAAAAGTCAGGAGGCAGGTAACTGGGTGACAGTCAGGAGAGGGAAGGGGAATAGACAGAAAGAGCAGAGCACCCCTGTGGCTGTTCCCTTCAACAATAAGTATACTGTTTTGGACACTGTTGGTGGGATGACCTACCAGGGACAAGTTGCAGTGGTCGCATCTCTGGCACCGAGAATGGACCCTCATCTCAGAAGGGAAGGAGGGAAAAGGGGAGAGCAGTAGTGATAGGGGATTCGATAGTTAGGGGGACAGATAAGAGGGTCTGTGGAAGAGATCGAGAATCCCGGACCAACAGTGCCAAGGTCCGCGATATCTCGGATCGAGTTCTCGGAATTCTCAAGAGGGAGGGTGAGCAGCCGGATGTCGTGGTCCATGTAGGGACCAATGACGTGGGTAGGAAGAGTGAGGAGGTCCTGAAAGGTGAGTTTAGGGAGTTAGGCACCAAATTAAAGGACAGGACCTCCAGGATAGCAATCTCAGGGTTGCTACCAGTGCCACATGCAGGCGGGTTTAGAAATAGTGAGATAGAGCAGATCAACACATGGCTGAAGACATGGTGCAGGGGGGAGTGCTTCAGATTTATAGATAATTGGGAAGTTTTCCAAGGAAGGTGGGAACTGTTCCGGTGGGATGGTTTACATCTGAACTGCAGGGCCACAAATATTCTTGCAGGTAGGTTTGCTAGAGAGGCTCCAGTGGATTTAAACTAGATACAAGGGGGGAGGGGAACAAGAGTGTAGGGGAGAAGGAAGAAAGAAGATAGTAAAGTTGTTTTCACCATTAGTGATAAACAGAGAGTAAGAGGTGGAGAATTTCTTAAATGCATTTATTTTAGTGCTAGGAGCGTTGTAAGAAAGGTGGATGAGCTTAGAGTATGGATAGATACCTGGAAATATGATGTTGTAGCTATTAGTGAAACATGGTTAAAGGAGGGGTGTGATTGGTAACTAAATATTCCTGGATTTCATTGCATCAGGTGTGATAGAATCGGAGGGACACGAGGGGGAGGTGTTGCATTGCTTTTCAGAGAAAAGATTATAGCGGTGCTCTGGCAGGATAGATTAGAGAGCTTGTCTAGGGAGGCTATTTGGGTGGAATTGAGGAATAGGAAAGGTGTAGTAACACTTATCGGGGTGTATTATAGACCACCTAATGGGGAGAGAGAATTGGAGGAGCAAATTTGTAAGGAGGTAGCAGATATTTGTAGTAAGCACAAGGTTGTGATTGTGGGAGATTAAAATTTTCCACACATAGACTGGGAAGCCCATACTGTAAAAGGGCTGGATGGTTTGGAGTTTGTAAAATGTGTGCAGGATAGTTTTTTGCAGCAATAAATAGAGGTACCAACTGGAGAAGGGGCAGTGTTGGATCTTCTGTTAGGAAATGAGATAGGTCAGGTGATGGACGTATGTGTTGGGGAGCACTTCGGGTCCAGTGGTCACAATGCCATTAGTTTCAATATAATTTTGGAGAAGGATAGGTCTGGATACAGGGTTTAGATTTTTGATTGGACAAATGCTAACTTTGAGGAGATGCGAAAGGATTTAGAAGGAGTAGATTGGGACAATTTGTTTTATGGGAAGGGTGTAACAGAGAAATGGAGGTCATTTAAAGGTGAAATTTTGAGGGTACAGAATCTTTATGTTCCTGTTAGGTTGAAAGGAAAGGTTAAAAGTTTGAGAGAGCCATGGTTTTCAAGGGATATTAGAAACTTGGTTCAGAAAAAGAAAGATATCGACAATAAATATAGGCAGCATGGAGTAAATGAGGTGCTCGAGGAATATAGAATGTAAAAAGAATCTTAAGAAAGAAATTAGAAAAGCTAAAAGAAGATATGAGGTTGCTTTGGCAAGTAAGGTGAAAATAAATCCAAAGGGATAAAGCAAAAGAATAGTGAGGGATAAAATTATTCCCTTAGAGAATCAGAGTGGACAGCTATGTGTGGAGCCAAAAGAGGTGGGGGAAGTTTTGAACAATTTCTTTTCTTTGATATTCACTAAGGAGAAGGATATTGAATTGTGTAAGGTAAGGGAAACAAGTAGGGAAGTTATGGAAACTATGAAGATTAAAGAACAGGAAGTACTGGCACTTTTAAGGAATATAAAAATTGATAAGTCTCTGGGTCCTGACAGGATATTCCCTAGGACCTTGAGGGAAGTTAGTGTGGAAATAGCAGGGGCTCTGACAGAAATATTTCAAATGGCATTAGAAACGGGGATGGTGCTGGAGGACTGGCGTATTGCTCATGTTGTTTCATTGTTTAAAAAGGGTTCTAAGAGTAAACCTAGCAATTATCGGCCTGTAAGTTTGATGTCAGTGGTGGTTAAATTAATGGAAGGTATTCTTAAAGAAGGTATATATAATTACCTGGATAAACAGGGTCTGATTGGGAACAGCAACATGGATTTGTGTGTGACAAATCTTATTGAAATTTTTTGAAGAGGTTACTAGGAAAGTTGACGAGGGTAAAGTAGTGGATGTTGTCTATATGGACTTCAGTAAGGCCTTTGACAAGGTTCCACACAGTAGGTTAGTTAGGAAGGTTCAGTCATTAGGTATTAATATTGAAGTAGTAAAATGGATTCAACAGTGGCTGGATGAGAGTCGCCAGAGAGTAGTGGTGGATAACTGTTTGTCAGGTCGGAGGCCAGTGACTAGTGGTGTGCCTCAGGGGTCTGTACTGGGTACAATATTGTTTGTCATATACATTAATGATCTGGATGATGGGGTGGTAAATTGGATTAGCAAGTATGCAGATGATACTAAGATAGGTGGCATTGTGGATAATGAAGCAGGATTTCAAAGCTTGCAGAGAGATTTATGCCAATTAGAAGAGTGTGTTGAAAGATAGCAGATGGAGTTTAATGTTGATAAGTGTGAGGTGCTACATTTTGGTAGGACAAATCAAAATAGGACATACATGGTAAATGGTAGGGTATTGAAGAATGCAGTAGAACAGAGGGATCTAGGAATAATGGTGCATAGTTCCCTGAAGGTGGAATCTCATGTGGATAGGGTGGTGAAGAAAGCTTTTGGTATGCTGGCCTTTATAAATCAGAGCATTGAGTATAGGAGTTGGGATGTAATGTTAAAATTGTATAAGGCATTGGTGAAGCCAAATTTGGAGTATTGTGTACAGTTCTGGTCACCGAATTATAGGAAAGATGTCAACAATATAGAGAGAGTACAGAGAAGATTTACTGGAATGTTACCTGGGTTTCAGCACCTGAGTTACAGAGAAATGTTGAACAAGTTAGGTCTTTATTCTTTGGAGCGTAGAAGGTTGAGGGAGGGCTTGATAGAGGTATTTAAAATTATGAGGGGGATAGCTAAAGTTGACGTGGATAGGCTTTTTCCATTGAGAGTGGGGGAGATTCAAACAAGAGGACTTGAGTTGAGAGTTAGGGGGCAAAAGTTTAGGGTAACACGAGTGGGAATTTCTTTACTCAGAGAGTGGTGGCTGTGTGGAACAAACTTCCTGTAGAAGTGATAGAGGCAGGTTCAATATTGTCATTTAAAGAAAAATTGGATAGGTATATGGACAGGAAAGGAATGGAGGGTTACGGGCTGAGTGCAGGTCGGTGGGACTAGGTGAGAGTAAGAGTTCAGCACGGACTAGAAGGGCCGAGATGGCCTGTTTCTGTGCTGTAATTGTTATATATGGTTATAAGGAAATTGACGAGTTTCTGATTTAGTGACGGTGCAGTTCTGCTATCATTGCTTGTAGTGCATTCTTTAGACTCTGGATAAACCTTTCTGCCAAGGCATTTGTAGCTGGGTATTACAGTGCAGATATAATGTCATCCCATTCATTTTCAGGAATGACTGAAACTGTTCTGCAACAAACTGTGTTTCACTGCAACTGATTAAGTGTTCTGGAACACCCGTCTTTGAGAAGGGGTTTATCAACACATTAACAGTGTCCGATCCTCTAGAAGAGGCTATCGGGAACAGTTCTGGCCATTTTATATCTGCATCCACTACTACCAAGAAATTTGTGCCCATGAACGCTCCGGCAAAATCCACATGTATCCTCTGCCGAGGCAATGCAGGCCATTCCCAGGGATGGAGAGGTGCTGCTCTTGCTATCTTCTGGATGTGTTTGTATTCCGAACAGTGCTTGGCAAGCTGCTCAATCTGCTGAACTATCCCAGGACAACCAACAAAACTTCGAGCCAACACTTTCATTTGACCACACCTAGGTGACTGTCATGTACTGTATTTAATTCCACCAGCACTTTAGCTCTCAGCTTGGATTGTGCAGCAAAGGTTTCAAAGGTATATTTAATGTCAGAGAAATGCATGCAATATACATATTTTTTCTTCGCAACCATCCACGAAAATAGAGGAGTGCCCCCAAAGAATGAATAACAGTTAAATTTTAGAACCCCAAAGCCACCCCAGCTCCTCCCTCCCACACATAAGTAGCAGCAAAGCAACAATCACCTCCCTTCCCCACCAGCAAAAAAAAAGCATCAGCACCCACCGCCAAGCACTCAAGCATGCAGCAAAGCAGCAGCAAAGACACAGACTTACAGTCTACTCATGCACCCAGTATTTGGCATACCATAGGCTCTCTCTCTCCCTAATAAGGGAGAAAGAGATGTCTCCATTTCACAGCGAGGGGGGAGACATAACAACAACTCGCTGATTTATGGTGTTAAAATTTCATTGTGTCGCTTTTTCTGAGCTCTGTGCCCAAAGAACAACTCACAATCTTTACATATGGCAACCTCTGTCAAGGGCAAATTCATCCTGACACCGGTAGAAATGGGGGGACTAGAACTTCGGCTGCATTTTCCAGCCATTTTGGGTGGCCATGTAGACCTGAGATAGTGTGGATCATTTTCTGGTTTCCCTTTGGATCATCTCTGCCATAATAGGGAGACTTTTGATTTGCATTAAGGAGAATGTAGCAAGAGGAACATCCTCTTTTGTAACTCTTTCAAGTAATTCATTTCTCAAGGGAAATCCATCAGCATTTACATGATTATCTGTCTGCTTGAAATCAATCTTGTAATGTATACTCTTGTAATTGTAATAGAGCCCATATCTTCGTTTGTACTGTTGCTGTTAGTGGAACATCCTTCTCTGGATTGAAAATGGAAACTGGTGCTTGATGATCAGTAACAAGAGTAAAACCCACTCAGATTCAGGCTCTGGTTGAAATATTGTACACCCCAAACCAGACTCATGGCCTCTCTGTCAATCAGTGTGTAATTGTTCTTTGCAGTGGTATGAGAAAGGCTATGAGGTGTTCAATTCCATCACTGATAACATGTGACATGACTGCACCTAAATCTTAAAGGAGGTGTCACAGACAAACTGCACTGGATGATGTTGATCATAATGTGTGGGTTCAGTGTCTGACCTCACCATTTTCTTTACCTTTTGGAAAGTCACATCACACTGCTTTGTCCATTGCCACTTCTTCTCGATCTTGTAATGAGTTGAAGGGGTGGAGTACAGTAGCCAGGTTTGGCAGGAGCCTGTAGTAATAATTGACAACTCCTAAAAAGGGCCAGAACAGTGACACATCCTTTGACTGTGGGGCTTTCACCACTGCTTGAATTTTCACAGCACACTTGTGTAATTCTCATGCATCAATTCTGTCACCACAGTATGTGATGCTTGGTTTAAAGTATTCACACTTAATGCATCTTTATCTGAGCCCATGATCTTCTACTCTTTTTAAAACTGTCTTGTGGCAGTGATTTTTGTAGTTGTGCTCAATGGTGGGGAGGGCTTTCCTGTGATGAACTGGATTGTATCCACTGCTTTTTGTAGGCTTTTCCATTCTTGGGCTTTGTGTTTCCATACCAGGCTATGGTACAACCAGTCAGGATACTCTCCACTTTGTATCTATTTCAAGGCCATTGGAGACACTTTTATTTAAATTCCAATTTTACTTTATTATCTAGTATACTACTAAAACTGTCATGCTCTGTCTGTCTGTTTGTGACCTTCAGTTAGCACAAACTGTGCATTACAGCGGCACTTTTTTTGGCTGATTTCAAATGCGCTAATTTACAGAATGCAGCAAAGTTCAGGGTTATATATTCGTATAAAATTACTCATTCACCAAAAATCAACAGGCTGCCTTTCACCCGAGACCCGATCAGCCATCATGGAAATCGGGACTCGACAGCGCGACGCATGCGCACGGCCGCCTCAACAGCAACACTTACGGGAGCAAAAGGGCAGGGCAGCTCTATTTCTAGGGCTGATCCTTGACTTGACTGATCCTTTCCACGGATGCTGCCCGACTTGCTGAATTCCTCCAGCGTGTTGTGAGTGTTGCGTTGACCCCAGCATCTGCAGACAAAATACTCTGCAGATGCTGGGGTCAACGCAACACTCACAACACGCTGGAGGAACTCAGCAAGTCGGGCAGCATCCGTGGAAAGGATCAGTCAACGTTTAGGGCCAGAACCCTTCATCAGGACTGAAGACGGAGGAGGCAGGGGCCCTATAAAGAAGGTGGGAAGGAGAAGGCTGGTAGGTTCCAGCTGAAAAACCAGTAAGGGGAAAGATAAAGGGGTGGGGGAGGCGAAGCAGGGAGGGGATAGGCAGGAAAGGTGAAGAAGGAATAGGGGAAAACACAATGGGTAGTAGAAGGAGGCAGAACCAAGAGGGAGGTGATAGGCAGCTGGGGGAAGGGGCAGAGTGAAACTGGGATGGCGAAGGGAGGGGAGGGGGAGGGATACTGGGATGGGGGAAGGGAGGGGAGGGGGAGGGATATTGGGATGGGGGAAGGGAGGGGGAGCGATACTGGGATGGGGAAGGGAGGGGGAGGGATACTGGGATGGGGGAAGGGAGGGGCAGGGATTTCAAAGGGTCACATTCTGCTAATCACCATCAGCATGTGCAGGATTGGGACAGATCTAACTGCCACCCATCAATAAGAGATAATTAAATCTTATTGTAACGACATAGTTCAAGACACCCATAAAACCCTTTGCTACAGTCAAAGGACAGCGGTGACTATATCACGTCCATTTAGGAGAGCACCAACCACATCATCAAGAATAATCAGAATCCTTTGGTGTTACTGCTTCGTATCTTCTATCCAGCATTAGGGTAAAAAAAATAGTCAGCCTAATTATGCCATGTGGAAAGGGAAGGGGGATATTATGGTCAAGGGATGACGCCAAACATCGTCGGGAAGTGGAAAGGAGAGAGAGAACAAGAATCAGATGAGGCCAGGGCCGCATGACTCCAGGATCAAAGAGTCAGGACTAAAAAAGATGAGAGAAGAAGAAACAGAGGAGGAGAGGCATACAGGTCTCCAGGATCAGAGACAAACAACAAACAGCAGAAGAGCTGAAGAGACGGGGGATGAAAGGGCTGCACGTCTCCAGAATGACAACAGGAGGCACAAGGGTGGAAGATTAACCAGAAATGATGCCATCAAAAGTTTCCTTCATTAAGTGAGGAGCAGCTATATTTGCTTTGCTACGAGTCGTTCTGCTTTAATAAACTGAGGTTTTCTACTTCAGTTTCCAAAGCAAAGCAATACCAATAGCAATCAAGAAAATTTAATGTTCATTCTGGTCACATAAGACTGCACTACCCTTCTCTCAAAGGGTGCCCCAACAGGTCACCCAGTTGTCTTGTCTGAATTTAAATCCCTCAGCAACAAATCTCAGATGTGAGTACATGACTTTGGATATCGGTTTATCAACACATCAACTTAAAGAAAAAATGCAGGTGATGGATATTTGAAACAAAACCCATAAAATTCTAGAAGCATTTGCATGTCAGGTGGCATTTGTGTTGAGAAAAACAGAGTTAATATCTCCAGTTGAGGATTCTTCTAAGAACTGGGAAAGAGCAAGAGAATGTTAGGTTTAAGTTGCTTCACATTAAAGGAGGGATGGATGGTTCAATGAAAGGTATCCTGCAATCATTTCACAAAAAAAAAACTTGACAGTCAGGCACTAGATGTGTGCATGAAATGTAGATCTGAGATCAATTCATTTCCTGAATTCATTTTCTTCTCAGCACACAAAGCTTCCGAATTAAATATCTCTTAAATGTTTTGCTACTTAGTCAGTACTCAGAGACCAAAACATGCACCTTAAATGATTATTCTAATCAGAGATAGGAAACATCATTAACTAGTGCTAGATGTTGTTGAACCAAAATAGTTTAATAAATGAGCAAAATGCATGGTCAAAAGTTATTAGGACATCAAATCTTCCCTATCCAGTTAATAGAAGGTAGTGGATAAATTGAATTTGAAATTACCACCTGCACAGCACTTTGACTTCAACTCCATCTCTTACAATAATATTTTTAGCTTGGCTGTGTAATAATTCACCATCAGGTGAAATGATGGAATAAGAGCACCTGCAAATAATGTTGTTTTAGTTAATCTAGAATTAGATTCCAGTACTCTCAAATCACCATGAGGGAGCGAACTGCGACGTAAATATGATAGCATTCAGACCCATATAACTATAAGCTACCTGTCCACCCACATGCAGAAGACTCTGTAGGTATAATTGTTGAAAGCCTTAATTATGGTTAATTTGATCTCTAGCTATTGAAGTTCCTCTGTTGTTTAGAGTTTATAGAATGCACATACAAACACTTGGGGAAGCAACAGATATATGCACCATAATTCAAGGAGAGATAACACAAATTTAATTTCATGAATTCAATTTCCGATCCGGGGCTTCAAGTGCTTGAGTTGGGCATGGAGGACAGAGAGGTTTATCAGATTTATCTGTGATACATGCATGTCTTCCTAAAGATTGAAGTTCTTACAGAAAGATTAGCTTTGTTTGTCACATGTACATTGTAACATAGAAACATAGAGTGAAATGCTCTATTTTGCACCAATGACCAACATAATCGAAAGACTATGCTAGGGGCAATCATGTTTCCAACACCATCATAACATGCCCACAACTTACTAGCACTGACCTGTGCAGCTTTGATACATGGATGGAAGCCAGAGCACCCAGAGGAAACCCACACAGTCACAGGGAAAATAGACAGACAGCAGCAGCATTCAAATCCAGATTGGTGATTGCTGGGACTGAAATGTAATTGTGCAGACCACTCCACCCTGAGATGTCCAGCAAGAAACAATAATTATAAACACTCCCAGCACACAGCCCCGCGTTGGAAGCATGGAAGACAGAGATTCAACCCAACATGTACATTTCATTCAACACACATAAAAGTTGCTGGTGAACGCAGCAGGCCAGGCAGCATCTATAGGAAGAGGCGCAGTCGACATTTCAGGCCAAGACCCTTCGTCAGGACTAACTGAAGGAAGAGTGAGTAAGGGATTTGAAAGTTGGAAGGGGAGGGGGAGATCCAAAATGATAGGAGAAGACAGGAGGGGGAGGGATGGAGCCAAGAGCTGGACAGGTGATAGGCAAAAGGGATACCAGAGGATCATGGGACAGGAGGTCTGGGAAGAAAGACGAGGGTGGGGGGGACCCAGAGGATGGGCAAGGGGTATATTCAGAGGGACAGAGGGAGAAAAAGGAGAGTGAGAGAAAGAATGTGTGTATAAAAATAAGTAACAGATGGGGTACGAGGGGGAGGTGGGGCATTAGCGGAAGTTAGAGAAGTCGATGTTCATGCCATCAGGTTGGAGGCTACCCAGACGGAATATAAGGTGTTGTTCCTCCAACCTGAGTGTGGCTTCATCTTTACAGTAGAGGAGGCCGTGGATAGACATGTCAGAATGGGAATGGGATGTGGAATTAAAATGTGTGGCCACTGGGAGATCCTGCTTTCTCTGGCGGACAGAGCGTAGGTGTTCAGCAAAGCGGTCTCCCAGTCTGCGTCGGGTCTCACCAATATATAAAAGGCCACATCGGGAGCACCGGACGCAGTATATCACACCAGCCGACTCACAGGTGAAGTGATGCCTCACCTGGAAGGACTGTTTGGGGCCCTGAATGGTGGTAAGGGAGGAAGTGTAAGGGCATGTGTAGCACTTGTTCCGCTTACAAGGATAAGTGCCAGGAGGGAGATCAGTGGGGAGGGATGGGGGGGACGAATGGACAAGGGAGTCGCGTAGGGAGCGATCACTGCGGAATGCAGAGGGGGGGAGGGAAAGATGTGCTTAGTGGTGGGATCCCGTTGGAGGTGGCGGAAGTTATGGAGAATAATATGTTGGACCCGGAGGCTGGTGGGGTGGTAGGTGAGGACCAGGGTAACCCTATTCCTAGTGGGGTGGCGGGAGGATGGAGTGAGAGCTGATGTACGTGAAATGGGGGAGATGCGTTTAAGAGCAGAGTTGATAGTGGAGGAAGGGAAGCCCCTTTCTTTAAAAAAGGAAGACATCTCCCTCGTCCTAGAATGAAAAGCCTCATCCTGAGAGCAGATGCGGTGGAGACGGAGGAATTGCGAGAAGGGGATGGTGTTTTTGCAACAGACAGGGTGAGAAGAGGAATAGTCCAGATAGCTGTGAGAGTCAGTAGGCTTATAGTAGACATCAGTGGATAAGCTGTCACCAGAGACAGAGACAGAAAGATCTAGAAAGGGGAGGGAGGTGTCGGAAATGGACCAGGTAAACTTGAGGGCAGGGTGAAAGTTGGAGGCAAAGTTAATAAAATCAACGAGCTCTGCATGCGTGCAGGAAGCAGTGCCAATGCAGTCGTCGATGTAGCGAAGGAAAAGTGGGGGACAGATACCAGAATAGGCACGGAACATAGATTGTTCCACAAAGCCAACAAAAAGGCAGGCATAGCTAGGACCCATACGGGTGCCCAGAGCTACACCTTTAGTTTGGAGGAAGTGGGAGGAGCCAAAGGAGAAATTATTAAGAGTAAGGATTAATTCCGCTAGATGGAGCAGAGTGGTGGTAGAGGGGAACTGATTAGGTTTGGAATCCAAAAAGAAGCGTAGAGCTTTGAGACCTTCCTGATGTGGGATGGAAGTATATAGGGACTGGACATCCATGGTGAAAATAAAGCGGTGGGGGCCAGGAAACTTAAAATCATCGAAAAGTTTAAGAGCGTGAGAAGTGTCACGAACATAGGTAGGAAGGGATTGAACAAGGGGGGATAAAATAGTGTCGAGGTATGCAGAAACGAGTTCGGTGGGGCAGGAACAAGCTGAGACAATAGGTCTGCCAGGACAGGCAGGTTTGTGGATCTTGGGTAGGAGGTAGAAATGGGAAGTGCGAGGTGTGGGAACTATACGGTTGGTAGCAGTGGATGGGAGATCCCCTGAGCGGATAAAGTCGGTGATGGTGTGGGAGACAATGGCCTGGTGCTCCTTAGTGGGGTCACGATCAAGGGGTAAATAAGAGGAGGTATCCGCGAGTTGTCGCTGTGCCTCGGCAAGGTAGAGGTCAGTACGCCAGACCTCAAACAGCACCCCCCTTATCAGCGGGTTTAATAATAAGGTTAGCATTAGTGCGGAGGGAGTGGAGAGCAGAGCGTTCGGAGGGAGTGAGGTTGGATTTGGAACAAGGTGCAGTGAAGTCGAGACGGTTGATGTCCCGTCGGCAGTTAGCAATAAAGAGATCCAGAGCAGGCAGAAGACCAGAGCAGGGTGTCCATGAAGAGGAGGAGGGTTGAAGACGGGAGAAGGGGTCATCGGTGGGGGTGGGAGAGTCCTTGCCGAAGAAGTAGGCTCGGAGACGGAGACGGAGACGGCGGAAGAAAAGTTCCGCATCTTGGTGAACATGGAAGTCACTGAGGTGTGGGTGAAGGGGGACAAAGGTGAGGCCCTTACTGAGGACAGCGCGCTCTGCCTCCGACAGTTGAAGGTCGGGGATGGTAAAGACCCGGCACGGATGAGAGCTGGGATCAGAGGGGGGAGGGGGAAGGCTGGGGGTGTCAATGGAGAGGGGAGGGTTGGGGTGAGAGGAAGATGGAGCCTCTGAGGGCCCAGGAGCTGACGGTGGGATCTGAGGGAGACGGGGTTGCGGAGTGGTGGTGGGGGAAGGGGAGACGGGAGTCACAATGGCAGCACATAAAGACCCGGCCTGGAGTTCAAGGCTGGAGTCGCAGTTGGTGGTTGCGCAATCACTTTGAATGTGTCCATGGTCGTTGCTGGAGTCCGCGATTTGAATATGCCCTGAGGTGTTGGATCTGGCGAGATCAACGGCAGAGTCAATCTGAAGTTCATGCCTGCTAGTTTCATGGCCAGCAGGCTCTAGAGTCCGTAGATGTAGGATTTTGCGATCTTTGCCTAACATGACAAAGTCAAAAAAACGGCGATTGCAGGCGTGGATCCGACGGAGGATGAAATAACCGGTAGGACCATTACACACGGCGAAGAATGTGTCCCAAAGGTGTGGAAGGGTCTGGGATAGGGACACCAAGTACCTCCTCATGGCGGAGAGAGTCGCCCTCAGAGCTTGACAGGAGAAGCGGCGAGAGGCAGAGTCAATAAAATGTGAGTACCTGGGATCCTCAGAAGGTCCAAATTGAGAGGCTTGGAAACGAATCCTAAAGCCAACTGGAGTAAGTTGGCGACGGAGGCACGTTCCAAGAAAGGATATATGGCTGTGATAGCGAGTCTGAGTCAAAATGTGGTCGAAAAGTTGAAGAGCCGAAGAAATTACAGATGGGGAGCAGTGAGAGATGGTTTCACTAAACTCCCGTCGAAGAGAGGATCTAAACTTCTTCGGTGTAGGCATCACTGGAAGAGGCTTTGCAGTAGTGAATTTTAAAACGCAAACAGCAGGAATTCTGCAGATGCTGGAAATTCAAGCAACACACATAAAAGTTGCTGGTGAATACAGCAGGCCAGGCTGTTGTTTTGTTGTTTGTTGTTTGTTATGTACATTTCATTGCCTAGTCCTGTTCTTATTCCATTTTTATGAACAAATCATCATGTGTTGCAGGTCAATCTGTAAACCAATGGGATTTACTCCCTGAAAAATCTATAATGAAATTGGAATGAGACTTAAAATAACTCACCTGGCACTGAGACGTGGGGAACTTCATTAATTTTTAAGGCTTTTTACCTAAAAGTAGGTAGTTGGCATCTGTGTTACATATCGACTGTCCATACTGAGAAGGTAGATGATGTATGAACACAGGGTGGTGAGTATATGATCGGAGAGGAGGGAGATAGGGAAACAGAAGAAATGTGGGGGGGAAGTTCCAGAGCTTAGAGTCTCAACAGAACTTCCGAAGGTAGATTAATGAAAATCTCTAATGCTCAAGATTCCAGATATAAGGGGAACCCAGGAGTTCAGAGACATCTGGAGCTGGAGAAGGCCTCAGTCTATGGACTTCCTTGAGTAGAAAGATGACAACCTTTAATTTGTAGCAAATGTACACTCAGTGGTCACTTTATTAAGTACCTTCCGGACCTAATAAAGTGGCTACTGAGTTAATGTTTGTGGTATTCTGCTGCTGTAGCTCATCCTCTTCAAGGTTCATCATGTGCATTCAAAGATGATTTTCTGCAGCTCACTGTTGTACTACATGACTACTTAAGTTACTTTTGCATTCTTGTCAGATTGAACCTTCCAAACTCTCCCATTAACAAGGCATTTTTGTCTACAGAACTGCCTCTCACTGGATATATTTTTGTTTTCTGCACCAATCTCCATAAACTCTAGAGATTGTTGTGTGTGAAAATCCCAAGAGATCAGCAGTATCTGAGATATTAAAACCGGTCACCAATGATCATTCCACGGTCAAAGTCACTTAGATCACATTTCTTCCCTATTCTGATGTTTGGTCTGAACAACAACTGAATCTCTTGATCATGTTTGCTGTATGTATTGAGCTGTTGTCATATAATTGTCTGATTAGTTATTTGTATTAACAAGCAGGTGTAGGGGTGAACATGGGGGATGAGGCGGTGTCAGATGAAGTCAAGGCACAAGCAGAAGAGTTACAGTTCAGCAGAAATATACAGAGAATGGAATAAAAAAATCACAAAAGACAGCACTAGCACACAGAGGCTCAAAAGAAAAATTATTCTCACTGGGTAAAATTTGATATTGGCTAGCAAATTTCTAATTAGAAACACACTTAGTGAATTGTCACTGAAGGAGGCTACTTGCTCAATGAGTCCATGTTGATTCTCTGAAGATAAATCCAATCAGTCCTGATCTTATTTCCCTTTCCCTCAGAGTATTTCCTCTCAAGAACCTGGCCAACTCCCTTTTGAAAACTCCAAATGTTACCATCATCAATATAAGCTATCAGTTACATATGATAGCAAGCACAGCATGTAAAGAAGATTCTCTCACACTCTCCCTAAAGTTACCATTACTTTAACACTGTGACTTTAAATATGTACTGTTCTCTCTATTTATTCTATTTGAACTAGTCATAATATCTTATATTCCATCCTTGCTGCAAAACAACCTCAGGTTTTTGAACCCAACCAAACCAGAAACTCCTCATTCCTGAAATCATTCAAGAAGTACATCTTCATGAACTCTTGTGACCAGAATGGGATGCACTTGTAGGCTTATCAATAATTTATAAAGCATTAACAGAGTCTACATACTTTTGTATGTTATCCCATTTTTTGAAGCTTAGAATCTCCTAAGCTTAATGTTATCTTCACTGAGTTACTTCACATGCCCAGGTCTCTCTACTTTGAACACCTTTCAAAACTGTACCATCCTTTCCAACTGTTATGTCTGAGCACAACCATGTATCAATTAAATGAAATTACGCATGCGAGAGATGGCTTTAACTGGTGTATTCACATTGCAACAAGACAGAATTATCCGCAAGCATAGACAACAGATCAATACATATTGTCATTGATCTAAAAGAAATAGAGTCACACTTTATGCTTCCTCCCCCTACTGGCATTGATCTTGGGTCAGTGATGCAGAAGGGAAAGAGATTGAAAATGGGACTAGTGGTGATAGGGGAGTCAATGGTTAGGGGAACAGACAGGAGATTCTGTGGACGTGATGGGGTCACCGGAATGGTATGTTGCCTTCCAGGTGCCAGGGTTAGGAATGACTCGGATTGCATCCATAGCATTTTGGAAAGGGAGGGAGAGCAGCCAGATGTCTTAGTACATAATCATACCAATGACATAGGAAGGAAAAGCAAAGAAGTTATTAAAAGAGAATTTAGAGAGCTTAGTAGAAGCTCTCTACCTTTCTGGATAGTAATTTCTGGATTGCTGGCTGTGCACGTGCCAGTGAGGGTAGAAACAGGATGACTTGGCAAATTAATGCGTGGCTGAGAAGCCGATGAAGGGGACAAGGGTTCAGGTTCTTGGATCACTGGGGTCTCTCTCGGGGAGCTATGTCCTGTTCAAAAGTGACAGGTTGCACCCGAACCCAAGGGGAACAAATATTCTCGTGGGTAGGTTTGTTAGAGTTATTGGGGAGGGTTTAAGTTAATTTGGCAGGGAGGCAGGAACCAGAGTGAAGGGACTCAGGACAACACGGATGGTAAAAAAGCAAAGATGGCATGTAGTCAGACTGTCAGGAAAGGCAGACTGGAATTGCAGCCAGCAGGGTGAGTATGAATGCATCAGAGATACAGAATCAAAAAGGGTTGCACATGCAGTATTCACAGCATTATACCGCAAATCACAGAGTATAAGAAATAAGGTGGATGATCTTTTTGCACTATTACAGATTGTTGGTTATGATGTTGTGGCCAACACTGACTCGTGGCTGAAGGATAGTTGTAATTGGGAGCTGAATGTCCAAGGTTACACGTTGTATCAGAGGGATAAGAAGGTCGGCAGAGGGGGTGACATGGATCTGCTGTAAAGAATGGCATCAAATCAGTAGAAAGATGTGACATGGGATCAGAAGATGTTGAATTCTCGTGGGTTGAGCTGAGAAACTGCAATGGTAAAAGAACCATGATGGCAATTATATACGGGTCTCCCAACAGTAGCTGGGATGTGGAGCACAGATTACAACAGGAAATAGAAAAGGCAATGTTATGATAGTCATGGGAGATTTCAACATGCGTGTTGAGTGGGAAAATCAGGTCGGTAATGGATCTCAAGAGAGTGAGCTTGTTGAATGTCGACAAGATGGTTCTTAATTTGTTGTTGAGCCTACTAGAGAATCAGCCATACTGGATTGAGTGTTATGTAATGAACTGAAGATGATTAGGGAGCTTAAGGTAAAGGAACTCTTAGGAGACAGTGATCACAATATGACAGAGTTCAACTTGAAATTTGATAGGAAGAAAGTAAAGTCTGAAGTAGCAGTATTTCAGTGGAGTAAAGGCAATTACAATTGTGTGAGAGAGGAATTGGCCAAAGTAATTTGGAAGCAGATGCTAGCAGGGATGACAGAAGAGCAGCAATGGCATGAGTTTCTGGGGAAAATGAGGAAGGTGCAGGATAGATGTATTTCAAAAACAAAGAAATACTCAAATGGTAAAATAGTACAACTGTGGCTGACAAGGAAAGTCAAAGTTAATGTAAAAGCAAGTGAGAGGGCATACAACAAAGCAAAAACTAGTGGGAAGACAGAGGATTGGGAAGCTTTTAAAACACTACAGAGAGTAACTGAAAGAATCTTTAGAAAGGAAAAGATGAAATATGAAAGCTAGCTAGCAAGCAATATCAAAGTGGGTAGTAAAAGCATTTTCAAGTATGGAAAAAATAAAAGAGAGATGAGAGTGGATATAGGACCGCTAGAAAATGAGACCGGAGAAATAATAATGGGAAACAAAGAGATAGCAGATGAACTAAATGAGTATTTTGCATTGGTCGTCACTGTGGAAGACACTAGCAGTGTGCTAGATGTTGAAGGGTATGAGGGAAGCGAAGTGAGTACAGTTACTATAACAAGTGAGAAGGTGCTCAAAAAGCTGAAAGACACTAAGGGTACGTAAGTCACCCAGACCAGCCGAACTGCACCTAAGTTTTCTGAAAGAGTTAGGAGTAAATATTATGGAGGCATTAGTAATGATCTTTCAAAAATCATTGGACTCTGGCATGGTGCCAAGGGCTGGAAATTGCAAATGTCATTCCACTCTTTAGGAAAGGATGAAAGCAGCAGAAAGGAAATTATAGACCAGTTAGCCTGACCTGAGTGTTTGGGAAAATGTTGCAGTCAATTGTTAAGTATGAGATCATGGAGTTCTTGATGACACAGGACAAGATAGGACAAAGTCAGCATCGTTTCCTTAAGGAAGAAACTGTTGGAATTCCTGATGAACCTGTCAGAAAAGCATAGATAAAGGGACACTGTGGATAGTATATTTGGACTTTCAGAAGACCTTAGAGAAGGTGCCGCACAGGAGGTTGCTTACCAAGTTTAGAGCCCATGGCATTACAGGAAAGTCACTGGCATGGTTAGAGCATTGATTGATTGGTAGGGGACAGCAAGTGGGAATAAAAGGATCCTTTTCTGGTTGGCTGCTAGTGACTAGTGGTGTTCCACAGGGCGGTGTTGGGACTGCTTCTCTTTATGTTGCATATCAGTGATTTAGATGGCTATGTTGCCAGGTTTTCAGATGATACAAAGATTGGTGGAGGGTCAGGTAGTGTTGAGGAAACAGGTAGGCTCCAGGAGGACAGAATAGGAGACTGCTGGAATTTTGAAGGATGCAGGAGATCTCATTGAAACCTTTTGAATGTTGAAAGGCCAAGACAGAGTAGATGTGGAATGGATGTTTCCCACAGTGGGGGAGTCTAGGACAAGAAGGCACAGCCTCAGGATAGAGGGCTGTTCACTTAGCCGGAGGGTAGTGAATTTGTGGAATTTGTTGCCACAGGCAACTGTGGAGGCCAGGTCTTTGGGTATATTTAAGGCAGAGCTTGTTAGGTTCTTGATTACAGCATCAAAGGCTACGGGAAGAAGGCTGGGGAGTGGGATTGAGGAGGGGAAAAAAGGAACAGCCATGATTTGATGGTGAAGCACACTTGATTGGCCAAATGGCCTAATTCTGCTCCTATGTCTTATGGTCTTATCCAACTATCTTACCAGGTGTCCAGTTGTCTTCTCAGTAACCACGTACAAGGACTTCCTGTCCAATCTGGATGCTCCTTGCTGTATTACTTGGCAACTGGCTGAACTGTTTATTCTGCACTTCCCTCTGTAGATCTGGTTTCAGGGGGTCAATGCAAGATTTTGGATTTCTGTTCATGAACAGCATTGCAGATGTTTGATTTGCAATCTCATGAATAGAGTTCCGATACACAAAAAAGAAGTTGTCCACCTCGTGCTGTTGAGAAATTACCTCTTTGTCCATCATTTTAGTGGGTTTCTTGAAGGTCTGGATAAACCTTTCAGCTAACTCATTCATTGCTGGGTGGTGAGGAGCTGAACTGAAATGCTTGATGCCATTTTTCATCATGAACAGTCAGAATACTTTTGACATGTATTGTGGTCTGTTGTCACTCACAATTTGTTCTGATAAGCCTCTTCTGGCAAAAGTAGTCCTCAGAGTGGAAACATTTTTTGCTGAGGTGATTGACTTCATTGGTATGACCTCCAACTTCTTTTAATGAGCAACCACAGCAATCCAAAACATTGAGTCCCAGCAAAGTCAATATGTACTCTTTTCCATGGTGAATATGGCCACTCCCATGGGTGCAACATTGTTGGTGGAGATGCATTTTGAACATTTTGGCATCCTGAACAGCTTTTGGCCAAGTCTTTGATCTGTTTATCTATACCCATCTTAAGCACCTTCTCATTAGCATTAGGTAGCTGAGCCCATATCTGGTTAGCACTAACAATTGAGCTTGCCATTGCCTGTTGATGTCACTCTGAAGGCTTTGATTGAGTGCTGGCCTAGCTGGATTTTTCTCAACCATGCATGGCTTAAAAGGACTGGCCCTCTACTTTTCAATATAAAAAGTTCCAACTGTTGTGCTTGGCCTCCATATGCCACATTTACTTTCAGTTTTCCATTGAAAGACACTTTTTCACCTGTGTAAATCATTAACATCACTGAGGTCCTCTCTAATGGTATCTTAGAAAACAGTCTGTTGCAGTCAGCCTCTGGAATTGTGGACAAAGCTGGCTTTGTATCCAGCTCCATTTTCAGTTTTATACTGGACACATCTATTGTGATCCAGATGATTTTTGTGATCTACTTCAGTTATACTTTGCAGTTCTAGGCATGACAGTTCACCTTTGTCAGACTCAGTGTTATCTGATTCTGTTTTACCTCTGGTAACTTTATGTATCTGCTTAATTTTTTGTTTGAGACTTTTCACTTGGTTGTGATTTTTGTCTGCCTTGCATGTTCTCTCTTTGTAACCTTGTCTGTGACATTTTCTGCAGACTTTTCTTTGAGCCAACTCATTTGCATCTTGGGAGGATTTGCCACGTCAATCACATTTCTGGCTTCTTGCACTATTCAGGGACATTTTGTGCATTTCACATTCTAACCTCCTTTTCTGAAATTCTGCTGCATCCTTTGTTGCAGTCTCTAACAATATTATAATGATCAATGCCCATTCGAAGGTTAGGTCCCTTTCGGATAGTAGTCTCTTTTGAGTGCTTTGACGATGCACACCACGTACAAGCCTGCACGTTAATGCATCTCTAAAGTCACTGTATGGTGGAAGTTTGTGCAGTTGTACAAGGTATTGAGAAAGGCTTCATCTTTTGACTGGTTCATTTTGTAAAATCTAAATCTCTCACCTATTACCAGCAGTTTAGATCTCATTTGATTTTGTAATATAGTAACAATTTCATCGAACGTCTTGCTTGCTGACTTTTCGGGTGTTACTACTTTGCATAAAGTTGCATTGTGTATATCCTCGCACCTATTAAGCTAAGACATGCAAGGGCTTTCTTCTGCTGTTCCGCGTTGTTCGTGTTACAATGCAGTTCAACTGTCTCGATATACAACTCCCGTCCTTCATCAATACTGCCAAATTTGTCAACTTTCCAGAATGAACCAATTGTCACATTACTTTCACTTAAAATTCAGTGTGTCTTTCAATGTTACTCATGGCTTCCTTTGTTAGCTTCTGTGACAGCCTTCTCATGCTGTTTAACTCTTGCTATTTCATTCTGTTACTGTTGGTGCAGTTCAGGATACTTCTGTCATTCAGGTTTGTACTCGTTGCTAATATGTTGTGTCTGTGCACAACTACATGTCAATTAAATAAAAGCACACATGCGAGAGATGTCCATAACTGGTGTATTCACATTGGACTCAATGTTTTTGATTGCTGTGGATGCTTATTAAAAGAGGTCGGAGGTCATACCAATGAAATCAACCACCTCAGCAAAAAATGTTTCCACTCTCTATTTTTGCCAGAAAAGGCTTATCAGAACAAATTGTGAGTGACAACTGTCAGTTAGTCCTGACTTGGGTCCGAGTCCATAGGACACTCAAAGCTGCTGCACAGGTTGACTGTGTGGTTAAGAAGGCATACAATGCATTGGCCTTCATCAACCACGGAATTGCGTTTAAGAGCCGAGAGGTAATGTTACAGCTATATAGGACCCTGGTCAGACCCCACTTGAAGTACTGTGCTCAGTTCTGGTCACCTCATTGTAGGAAGGATGTGGAAATTATAGAAAGGTAGAAAGGATACAGAGGAGATTTACAAGGATGTTGCCTGGATTGGGGAGCATGCCTTATGAGAATAGGTTGAGTGAACTCAACCTTTTCTCCTTGGAGCGATGGAGGGTGAGAGGTGACCTGACAGAGGTGTATAAGATGATGAGAGGTATTGACGTATGGATCGTCAGAGGCTTTTTCCCAAGGCTCAAATGGCTAACACAAGAGGGCACAGTTTTAAGGTGCTTGGAAGTAGGTACAGAGGAGATGTCAGGGGTCAGTTTTTTACACAGAGAGTGGTGAGTGTGTGGAATGGGCTGCCGGCGATGGTGGTGGAGGTGGATACAGTAGGGTCTTTTAAGAGACTCCTGGATAAGTACATGGAGCTTAGAAAAATAGAGGGCTATGAGTAACCCTAGGTAATTTCTAAAGTAAGTACATGTTTGCTACAGCATTGTGGGCCAAAGGGCCTGTATTGTCCAGTAGGTTTTCTATGTTTCTAAATAACACTAATCTTTATCTTTCCTTTACATCAGGTCTGCAGTTGGTGTCTAGTTCTTCTAGAAGATTTTTAAAAAATATCTCCTGAATACTTTATCTCCAACATTTTTTCTCCATTTTCGTACTCTACCTCAAAATCTCTTCAAAATTTGTCTACCTTGAAGAAGCTTTCCTCTCTACAGAAGGTGATGACCCATTGATTTCCTCCAGCTTTTTGTTTTTTTTTCAAAGAGGGACGAGGCTGATTTGCTGGGCACAAGATGAAATGTTATGCAGGGAAACAAGGAATTACACCATAAGACCATGTGACACAGGAACAGAATTAGGCCATTTGGCCAAACAAGTCTGCTCTGTCATTTGACAATGGCTGATCCATTTTTCCTTGCAGCCCCAATCTCCTGCCTTCTCCCTGTATCCCTTCATTCCCTGAAAAATCAAGAATCGATCAACTTCTGCTTTAAATATACATACAGATTAGGCCTTCACAGCTGTCACAGATTCACCACTCTGTGGCTAAATAAATTCTTCCTTACCTCCATTGTAAAAGATTATAAAAGATAACATATAACATATATCATGTAACATATAACATATCTTCCTTCAGTTAGTCCTGACTTCCTACTTCAGGCTATTGTGGACGCAATCAGAAACATCCCGGACCCTGACACTTGGAAGGCAAACTACCACCTATGTTTCTTTCCTGCGTCCACAGAATCACCTGTCTGATCCCCTAACTACAGAGTCCCCTATCACTGCAGCCTTCTTCCTTTCCCTACCCTTCTGAGCCACAGGGCCAGACTCTGTGCCAGAGGCGCGGCCACTGTTTCTTCCTCCAGGTAGGCCGTCCCCCCCAACAGTACAATAACAGAAGTATTTATTGTTAAGCGGGACAGTCACGGGGTACTCTCTAGTATCTGACTCTTGCCCTTCTGCCTCCTGACTGTAACCCACTTAACTGTCTCTTGAGGTCCCGGTGTGACTACCTGCCTGTAGCTCCTCTCTATCACCTCCTCACTTTCCCTGACCAGATGAAAGTCATCGTGCTGCAGCTCCAGTTCCCTAACCGGGTCCCTAAGGAGCTGCAGCTCAACGCACGTGGCGCAGATGTGGCCATCCGGAAGGCTGGAAATCTCCCGAACTTCCCACATCTGACACCCAGTACAGAACACCAGCCTCACAGATATACTTCCTGTTTCTATTCTTCCCAGATAACCTACCTTACCTCGACCCGTTATCGCCAAAGCCCCATTGAGCTTATGCCCTCCTACTCTGACTAACTCCAGCCTCATGTCCGCTCTATAAAACTGCCTCCTTTTAAACTCTCTGCGCTGGTACATATTTGTCACATGTACATCAAAACATAAAGTGAAATGCACCTTTTACATCAATTCAAGTCAGCGTGGATTGTGACTGGGGCAGCATGCATATGTCGCCATGCTTCTGACACCAGCATTAATTCCACAATTTACTGACATGAACCATGTTCTTTTGGATTGTGGGAGGAAACTGAAGCAACACACATGGTCGTGGGAGAATGTAAAAACACCTTACAGACAGCAGCAGGAATCAAACCCCGATCAGCGGTCACTGTCAAGTCTCAGCCTGAGATATTGACCAATCTTCTGCCTCCACAGATCTGCCAAGATGATCACACCACCTTGATTAAAACCATTCTGAAGATATCTGAGATTGTTACATACATATTTTAAAACAATGGTAACCTAATTTACATTTCCTTTTATCACAACAGCTCATTCTTCAGTTTGTGCTGTATGTATAACCTATAGAACTTAATGTTTTACAAACAATGCAGTGTTATAAATATTGTGAAATGTTTACAAGGGTACAACATACTTCTGAAATGTTTTCCTCAGTTGAAAGTTAATATTCTTTTGCCCTCATTTACCATAGGAACTCATCAAAAATATAAATGTAGCTGACTCGAGCATTCCTTTGCAGTGTTGTGTGAAAATACAGAGTGATAATATACTATTAGGAAACATGGCTTAGTACCTTTCATTGCATCAGCACCTAATGGACTTCATAATCAAACTGTGGTGCTGGGAGGACAACAGCTAACACACATTAGATTTTATTGCATTCATTCCAAAACCTAGTCATGTTAATATTTATGGTTTAATATGGCGTGATGAACATTACATTAATTCCACTGTTGCACAGGCCTCTCAGTTAACATCACTTAAATCAGTGCTGCATGCGAGTCGTCACAGTGTTATCTCCTGCAGTTGCTACTTCATGGATGTAATTCTGGGATTAATGATTATCACTTTTGTTTAAAGGTGAGTCCTTGAAGAAGCCTGAAATGACTGTCTATTGATTCACTGCTTGTTCTACACTGCAGAGAATGACAAAAGAAACTGTTCCCTTACTCCTATATTCTTTATTTTTAATCAGATGTGTTCATAAAAACTTATGAGTGCTCATGTTACTTGTCTTAAAACTATGTGTGTGTGGGGGCAGGGGGTGTGGGATCCACATCTTGGACTTTCCTTCTCTCGTGCATCTTAATGAAATGTAATGGGCTATAATAATGGACTATCATAACACTGGATCAGAACTGAATATTTTATCCTTTTTTTTCAGTTTTATAGTCCATATTCTTTGAAAAGTCATACTGAATTATTAAGGAAAGACTGCTCCACAAAACTGGAAATTGATTGGACAGAGGTGTTGATTTCTCAAATTGATAATCTGTTCAATTTGTCACATGATTTATCTGACTTTTGTAATGGATCCTCAATTTTCACACAGCAGCCTTTAGAATAAAATAGTTTTCCTGATAACAGCAATAATGAGATTGCTCAGAGGAGTCTACAAGATGAGTGGATCCACAAGCAGACAGTAAAAGTTGGGCTAGAGTAGACATATGCAAATGAAGCTATACAACTACTCTATGGTCATAAATTGGAATATTTCACTGATCAAGGAGATTTAAAACAGAAACATCAATTCAACATTGCACGGGTTCTCAGAAGAAGGATAGGAAATGTCTTCCAGACTAAACATACAGAAATCATTAATATGAAGGGCATTGCTAGGAGGATTGTGCATTAGCTGAACATTGATGGAGTCGAGGGAAATGAAGAGAATTTGCCAGCAATGTGGATCAATGGAACCCAACACATCATTACCAAATAAAAAATGTCTGACTCAACCATTCCAATATTTTTCAATTGATTCATGTGAAATGGTGAACATCATTTTGTTTCATTCATTGACACATACAAAATGGATTGATGTCAGATATTTAATACTTGTACAAAATTGCATTATGTCACTATAAAGATAGATCTTGGTTGTATGAAGAATTAATACACTTTACACTGCTTAATAGTTTTGTGAGACGTAATAACATCAAGCAATCACTGATTCCTCAGTGTCCGTCTGTTTCAATGTTGCAGCAGAGGGTTCTCTGCACATGTATTAAAACAAGAGTATTAAAAAGTGATGATCCACACTGAATATGGATTGGTAACTTCCTGATAAATATCACTGAATGCCACACTACTTTATTGGCTTTAGTCTAAAAAAGTTGTTAGTTAGTGCATCATGATCTGGAAGAAGATGGCGCCAGCAAACAACACTACTATAGTCAACATTCTCCAGATGGTCCACGAAACTGATCTTTCATTTTGTTTACATATTCTTTTTCTTTTAAATGTGTTTCTGATACTGTTGGAGTCTGTGATCTACAATCTGGTGTGTTTTGGGGCTGATTGAGAAATCTGCTGCTTTGCTATCTTGAGGCCAAGAAACTTAGCGATGGCGCGTGAGCTCATGATCGACTCAATTTCTCATGGATCTCACTGATTAAAGTATTGAGGAAGATTGAAAACATTGAGGTGATTGCGGAAGGCGAGAGAATGTTCAGTGTCAGCTACCAGCCGCACTCTTATGCTGGCGGTTGAAGGTTTCTACATATGACGGTCTTTCTCTCGATGCTCTCAGAGAATGGTAACAAAATTCTGGGTCTGTAGTTTATGGATTGGACTACAGTTTCTGGTCCTTTCTTTTCTGTTGCTAATTTACTATTTTGGATGACGTTGAATCGGGGCAGCTTGCAGATAGTGAACACTGTGTTGAACTGAATATGGACTCTTTTGATTTTGTGGTTTATTTTCTGTGTTTTCGTTCATTTTTTTTATACCATTTGCATGGGAGGTTGATGTCATGTAGTCCTTCATGTGATTTGTTTTTTGCATGAGGGGACAGTTGTTCTTGTTGCCATTTGCACGATTTGTTTTTTGCGTATGGGAGGTTGGGTGTTCCTCCTTTGAATGGGTCCCATGGTTTTCTTTGTTACGTGGCCATCTGTGGAGAAGACAAATCTTAGGGTTGCAGATTACATACATACATTGATAATAAATGTACTTTGAATCCTTTGTACTATCTTCACACAGGATTGAGCTTTTTGCAGTCAGCCCATTTGACCCCTTGAGTTTGCTCTGCCATTCATCATGGCTGATTCACTGTCTTCTCAACTCCGTTCTCCTACCTTCTCCCAGTAACCTTTGATGCTTTTACTAATCAAGACCTATCAAACTCTGCTTTAAAAATATTCAATAATTTGGCCTCCACAGCCACTTGTAGCAATGTATTCCACAGATTCCCACCCTCTGGCTAAAGAATTCCTCATCTCTTTTCTAAACAGACTGTGCACTTTTGTTTTCTCCACATCCACTCTACCTGGGCCTTTCAATATTCAATAGGATTCAATAAGATCCAAATTGAAATTATAGGGCTGACAACTGATACAATTGACAATATTTCAAAGAGCAGGAAAGCTATTTCGGCTGACCGATCAGTAAGCAAGTATGACTGGACAATGGAATTTTAGTGAATTAGTTCAAGTTTGTAATTGGAAGAACTACATAGTTTGAATTAGCAAACATACTGAAATTATTTATGGCGATCAAATGATCACATTAAAAAGCATTCACATAAACGTTAAAGAATGACTAACCTATTGAAAAGCTTTAAAAAATTGCCCTTGCAGGAAAACTGAAACGTAATCTTTCACAGCTCTTTCTGTGGGAGCAATGTGGAACAGAAGGGTTAGATTGATCTAGAAATTGGATTAAAAGGTCAGCACAACATTACAAGCCAATGGGGCTGTCCTGTGCTGTATTGCTGTATGCTCTCTTCTATGCTCCAAGTAGAAAGTGCTGAAAATACTCAGGTCAGGCAGCATATGATACAAGATTCAAGATTGTTTAATGCCATTTTCAGTACACAAGTGTAAGAGAAAGAGAGAGGAACTGGTTACACCACTGGCATTTAGGGCTGCAGTGAAGGTCCTCCATCTCGGGCAGTATTCAGGGCTTCCTTCATCACGTCAGTAGTTTCCTTTTGGTTTTCACTACTGTCAGTCATGCAAGTCCTGGGTGGAGACTCAGGAATACCATCCCACTCAGATGTAGAAGCATTCTTCTTTGCTGTTTTCATAACAATTTTGCTTGTTGGTAACCCTGAGCTGAACCCCTGAACCTGGAGGACCAGGGGACCTCTCTTAGTCTGGCCTCTACCCCTCGATCTGTTTGTTACGGGTGACCTTACCAAGAGCCAAAGCAGAAAGCCCTGACTCCAGCCAACATAGCTCTCTAGATCATTGAGGCATGAAAATGTAAAAGAGAATGGAATGATTGTTACTCCGGATCTGATGCAGCGCAACAAAACATCATGGGATGCAGACAATACCAATGCAAGGGATGACACCGAGGGACTAAATGACACAAGTGGTGGTGGTACCAGCTGAAAGTAGATGGGAAGGGGTGGTTAACTGCAGCTTATCTATCTGAATAAAGTGTAAATCGAAGCAGGTAACTCAACACTGACAGTAAGAGAAAGATTTTTTCTAAATGTTGAACTGAGAGGTATAAAACTACTCGGATGTTTGAAACTTGAAATAAAACTGTACAATGCTGGTGATATTTGGTTGGTCAGGCAGCATCTGTAGACAGAGAAAAGCAGACAGAGCATTACAGATTGATGATGCTTTCTCAGGACTAGGAAGAGTGATTATTATCTGAAGTTGTTGAATTCAGTTTTAAGAAGTGAGTTTGTAATGTATCACTTCCAGACATCCCACCCTGCAAAAACTCATTTCTGGGAGGTAGCACCATGAATTTGCGGGAGACTCCCGGAACTTCCGGGAGAGGTGAGATGTCTGTAATAGAGTAGCTCCTTAGCAGCTAGCCAGCTAGTTTAAATAACGTTAGCTATGCTAATGAACGAATGACACCCGTTAAACTCACCTCAACATGTCTTTTACAGTCTTAACCCACCATGGGCAATAGAAGAGTCAGTGTTGCAAACAGTGCAGCGAGCAACACTGTCATTATTTTTGACCCCTATTAGGCAGAGGTGATGTACGCTTTATATTTTCTTTCTTTTGAACACACTGCCATGGCACGCTCTCTCTCTCTCATGCTCTCTCTCTCTCTCTTGCTTGCTCTCAAAGAATTCATTTCCGGGATATTGTATATAATTTGCGGGCATCAGGGAGCCACTACTAATATGCGGGAGACTCCCGGAACTTCCGGGAGAGGTGGGATGTCTGCACTTCATGTGAGGTGCTATTCCCAGAGTTTTGTGGGACTTCATGCAACAGTGTAAGAGCTAAGATACGAGGTTCTGGAGTGGAACAGGGAATTAAAGTAGCAGGCAACTGAAAGCTCAGTGTTATCCCTATGAAATCCCTATGGAAACAGGTGACCCCTGTTTCCATCCAGGGGGTCAGTGTGGACATGGTGGAGGATTACAAATACCTGGAGATACGAATTGACAATAAATTGGACTGGTCAAGGAACATTGAGGCTGTCTACAAGAAGGGTCAGAGCCGTCTCTATTTCCTGAGGAGACTGAGGTCCTTTAACATCTGTCGGACGATGCTGAGGATGTTCTACGAGTCTGTGGTGGCCAGTGCTATCGTGTTTGCTATTGTGTTCTGGGGCAGCAGGCTGAGGGTAGCAGACACCAACAGAATCAACAAAATCATTTGTAAGGCCAGTGATGTTGTGGGGATGGAACTGGACTCTCTGACGGTGGTGTCTGAAAAGAGGATGCTGTCCAAGTTGCATGCCATCTTGGACAATGTCTCCCATCCACTACATAATGTACTGGTTGGGCACAGGAGTACTTTCAGCCAGAGATTCATTCCACTGAGATGCAACAAAGAGCGTCATAGGAAGTCATTCCCGCCTGTGGCCATCAAACTTTACAACTCCTCCCTTGGAGGGTCAGACACTCTGAGCCAACAGGCTGGTCCTGGACTTATTTCCTGGCATAATTTACATATTACTATTTAATTATTTATGGTGCAACTGTAACGAAAACCAATTTCCCCCAGGATCAATAAAGTATGACTATGACTACTATGACTATAAATCAGAGCTGCAAAGAGACTTGGGAGTCCTAGTGCAGGAACCTCTAAAGGTTAAATTTCAGGTTGAGTTGGTAGTAAGAAGGGCAAATGCAATGTTAGCAATCATTTTGAGAGGACTAGTATATACGTAAAGGCCAAGATATAACATTAAAGCTTTATAAGGTATATATCAGACAGCATTCGATATACTGTGAGCAGTTTTGAGCCCATAACTAAGAAAGGATGCATTGGTACTGGAGGGGGTCCAGAAAATATTCTTGAAATTAACTGTAGAAATGAAAGGGTTGTTGCATGAGGAAAGATCAATGGCTCTAGTCCTGTACTTGCAGGAGCTTAGAAGAATGGAAGGGGATCTCATTGAAATCTACCATATATTGAAAAGCCCAGGCAGAGTGGACATGCGGAGGATATTTCCAATAGTGAGGGAGTCTAGGACTGTTGCAATGGGAGCGACTGAGGAGAACCCAAGTGCAGGACACAGGCACGGAGACTACTTGGACTTGACTTGGAACTCGGAACCAGGATATGGACTTGACTGCGACTCAAAGCCAACAAAACAAAACAACAACAGAACACTTGCATCTCAGCTCGGAGCAGCGGCAAAATGGCCGGACCCACTCAGCAGGAAACGAGGCGACAAAAGCAAACAACGACAGACAAAAGGTATTTTGATGCAGAGAAGCTCATGAAGACGGCCCCTTATTCTTGGCAGCTTGGAAGACGGTCCCTTAATCTCGGCAGCTCAGAAGATTCATCGCTGCCCTGGCTATGGTGACTAACCAGGCTCTTGACTCGAAGCAGGATCAGCGGCTGACAGGCTTTCAACTTGACCCCGGAACCACGACACCATGACCAGCAGGATCTCGACTCAACTCATTCTCGGCAGCCTGGAACAAGCATAGCCATACTGCTCAAGTGACAAACCAGCAGCGAGTAGATGTAAGCCGGCACTTTCATGCTGATCCGTTCGAATAAGGATCAGGTGCCCTAATCAAGGAGCCCAGTGGAACATGGGGAAAAGGAAATTAACTGAAACAAGGAGTCAACAGACCAGACTGCCCCCTCAATGGGAGTCTCCAGGTGAACCAACAGGCTTGCCTAGATTGTCAACGACCTGGGCGGGTGGAGGGGGTTGTGAGGAGGGCACAATGGCTGCAAGACAGTGTCTGTGCTTGGCTGGTCCATTCTGTTGCAATGGAAGCGACTGAGGAGAACCCAAGTGCAGGACCCAGGCATGGAGATTGATTTGGATTTGACTTGGAACTCGGAACCAGGACCTGGACTTGACTGGGTCTCAACACTTCGAGCCCTGACTTGGACCGGACACTTGGATTCAACAAAACAAAACAACGATAGACCACTCGCATCCCAGTTCGGAGCAGCAGCAAAACGGCCAGACCCACTCAGCAGCACACGAGACGACAAAAACAAACAACAGACAAAACGTATTTTGAAGCGGAGAACCTCATGAAGACGGTCCCTTATTCTTGGCGGCTTGGAAGACAGTCCCTTAATCTCGGTGGCTCAGAGGATTCATTGCCGCCCTGGCTATGGTGACTAACCAGCCTCCTGACTCGAAGCAGGAACAGCGGATGACAGGCTCTCAACTCGACTCATTCTCGGCAGCTCGGAATGAGCTTAGCCGTACTGCTGAGGTGACAAACCAGCAGCAAGTAGATGTAAGCTGGCGCTTTTATGCTGAATCATTCGAATAAGGATCAGGTGCCCTAATCAAGGAGCCCAGTGGAACACGGGGAAAAGGAAATTAACTGAAACAAGGAGTCAACGGACCAGACCGTGACAAGGACCAGAAGGCACAGACTTAGAAAGAAGGATATCATTTTAGAACAGAGTTGAGGAGGAAGTTCTTTAGTAAGAGGGTGGAATTCATTGCCACAAATAGCTGTGGAGGCCAAGTCATTAGGTATATTTAAAGTGTGGGGTTGATAGTTTCTTGATTTGTAAGTGTTGTTTAAGGTTACAGGTGAAGGCAGGAGAATAAGTTGAGAGGGAAAATAAATTAGCCAAGATCAATATCAGAGAAGCCTCAGTGAATGGAATGGTCAAAACCTGCTCCTATGTCTTACAGTCTAATGGACTGATTGGAGGCATTCTGTAAAATAATCATGCAATATGTGTTTAGTTTCTCCAGTATAAAGTTGTTGCATTTCCTAATTATTGGTGGAGATGGAAAAGTGAACCAGAATATTACAGAAAGACACACAAAGTGCTGGAGGAATTTAGCAGGCCGGCAACGGCTATGGAAAAGAGTACTGTACTTTTTTTTTCACAGATGCTGCCTGGCCTGCTGAGTTTCTCCAACATTTTGTGCATGTTGCTTGGATTTCCAGAATCTACAGATTTTCTCTTGTTTGCGATTGTATTACGGAAAGAATAGTCTCTTTGACATAATAAAAGGGGAGACAAGGGAATGCACATCTGGTAGTGAGATCATGTTGAAGGTGATGGACATTGTGAATTATGATGGAACATGAAATTTGCTGGGGCTGAAAGTGAGGACAAAATAGATGTGGTTGAGAAGCAACTAGGAATACAGAAAATAAAAGACATTTTGGAAATATGGGAGTTGAGTGTGTTAGCAGAACAATGAAAATGAATGAGTTCATGACATTGATGCAAAGTAAATTACTATTCAAGAATCACAGAATCATAATACATTCAGTGACCACTTTATTGGATACAGCTGTACACATGCAAATATCTATCAGCCAATCATGTGACAGCAACTTAATACATAAAAATATGCAGAAATGGTCAAGAGGTTCAGTTGTTGTTGAGATCAGACATCAGAATTGGGAAGAAATGTGATCTAAGTGACTTTCAATGATAGAATGATTATTGGTGCCAGATGGGGTGGTTTGAGTATCTCAGAAATTGCTGATCTCCTGGGATTTTCATGCACAACAGACATTAGAGTTTACTGAGAATGGTGCAAAAACAAAATAAAAGCATTCAGTAAGGGTGAAAGTGCCTTGTTAATAAGAGAAGCCAAGGAGAATGGCCGGACTGGTTCAAGCTGACAGCGAGGTGACAGGAACTCAAATAATTACGCATTACAACAGTGGTGGGCAGGAGAGCATCTCTAAACACACAAAACATCAAACCTTGAAGTGGATGGGCTACAGCAGCAAAAGACACGGACATACACTCGGTGGCAACTGCATTAGGCACAGGAGCTACTGAATAAAGTGGCCACTGAGTGTAAGTCATGTCAAGAGGTTGCAAATCCCACAGGTGGAAGAACCAATTGTCACAAGTAGGAGACACAAAAGGGAGCTTGACATATTGTAATTGAGGAAAATGTTGCACAATTGTGAAAAATGCTTAACTATGATTTCATAGGTGAACAATATAGTATAGTTATATAACTCAAGTAGATGTTCAATGGATATGAAATCAAAACTGATGAAAGGTCATCATGATGAAACATTAACTCTGCTTATGTCTCCGCAGTTATGTCTTCTTTTCTGAAAATCTCCAATTTTTCTGATTTTTATTTCATATCTCCAGAATCAGCAGTTTTGTGTTAGCTTTCCAACCCTTTAGCCCGTTCTACATCCAACATAAGATATTTTGGTGCTAATAACAGGCATTCAATTCAAGCAGCAGTAGTGCATTTTTAATATTCTAACCACTGTGTTTGAATAGTTATCTCACATCACTTCTTCATCCAATGTTGCTGCACATCTGTTCTTCTTCCCATAGTAGCCCTTCCATCTCTGTAACCCTCAGAGAACTTTTCAATGCTTCCATTTCTCGATTCCTATAAGTGCTCCCTTCTTTCATCCCATTGTGGGAACTCTTCTTTCAACACTGAAACATGCTTTCTGCCTGACCATTTTTCACGTTGATTTTTATTCAGAGCTCAAAAGCAGGCTGGTATGCTCAACAAGGTTGCTGCTTAATTTTTCTTGAATAGGCTGCATATCTGGTTGGATGGTATCAATATTCTAATTCAGAGAGCAGTTCTTCAGCTACTGGGAGGTGGCAGTCGGGAAAGTGCAAGGAGAAGCCCCTGTAATTAGCAGCAAGATATATTTTCTTTCCAGATGAAGCTTACGATTATGGCAACTCTGAGGTTTTCTGAACGTGAGAGATGAGGTTGTAAATTTGTGACTGAAGCTTTATTCTGTCAAGTTTTAATCACTTCACTGGGGATACCATCTGTTACAGAGGTCTTGTTTTTTTTTTATTGACATCCACTGAAGAAGATCAGAGAATTAACATCCACAAAATCCAAGATATTTATCAGATTTCACCTGCAGCTGATCAACAATAAAGGTCAATGATAAGCTTTTGGAAAATGTGGATAACTTCCCGGATTTCAGGAGCTGCATGCAAAGAAAAGATTAGCTTCACTTGTTACATGGAAACATTCAGTGAAAAGCATTGTTTTGCGTTAACGCCACCTCAGTCCAAGGATTGTGCTGGAGGCAGCCTGCAAGCATCACCATTCTTTGACAGGAATATAGCATGCTGAATACTCATTAACCCTAACCATAGGTCTTGGGAACATAGGAGGAAACCCATGCAGTCATAGGAAGAACCTAAAAACTCCTTCCAGATAACAGTGGGACCTGAACCCCAAATGGAGATTGCTGGCATTGTAAAATGTTGCACTAACTGATACAGTACCATGCAATCCCGAAGCAAGCAATGTTTACGACTAGGTAAAGAAAGAGTGGTTGAGGTTAAAGAGCTCAAATCCAGCAAACATGGTCTATTGGGCCCCAGTGATCCCAGTCCAACTGCACACTTCAGAATCAAGCATTAACTACAGTCAGCATATAAACACTGTTTCTGCAAAGTTCTTCAAACTACTGTCAAATACTCCTACACCAATGTCCCTCGCAATTGCATTCTACTTGCATTCACTCAGCGTCATAGTTAGTACGCACCAATTTGTCCTGATCCAACCACACGGACACTACTTCCAAGAAAGCACAGCAGAACCTTTAATTTGTCGAAAAACTCAAAGGTTCAAAGGTCAAGTTTAATGTCAGAGAATTGTATACAATATACATCCTGAAATTCTTCTTTTGGCAAAACATCCACGAAAACAGAAGTGCCCCGAAGAATGAACGACAGTTAAACGTAAGAACCACAAAGTACCCCCACCCCAGCTTCCCCCTCCCATGCGTAAGTGGCAGCAAGCAACGATCCCCCCTCCCCCCACCAGCAAAAATAAACATGCTTCAGTACAATCACTGAGCCCAAGCACGTGCTAAGCGATAGCAGAGACACAGACCTTGCTGTTACCCCAAAAGCTTTGCATTTCATCCAAATTCGACAACCCACAGGTTCTCTCTCTCCCTGGCAAGGGAGATGGAGATGTCCCCCATTTTCACAACAAACAGGAGACATAACAACAACCCACTGGTTTACGATCTTCAAAGTCCATTTTGTTGCTTTTTTCGAGCTCTGTGTCCGAAGATCGCAAAGACCTCCGGTCCCGGGCCCACAACAAAAGATTTTCCAGCCTCCCTAACAACACACGAGTCTCCGGCCATGACACCGACCCTCGATCCACCCGTCTCCAGAGCTCTGAGATCTTAGGCTTCTGAACACGATCGAGATTCTCAGGCCAAATCCTTGTCATATTGAATAGAGGCCAGTCGTGGAACTCCGAAAATGGGTCCCATTCTTGCAAAGAACTGAAGCCTGCATGGAACTCCAGGTCAGGGTCTTCAAAAGAACCCTGAAAGGGAAAAATAAAGATATTAAAGGTATAAATCGAGCTGTTTCTGAAGATGCAAGCAAAGGAGTCGACATTAGGTACCATCATTCCTCCTGCGCTCCGCCCAGAGGGCTCAGAGACTTTAGCATATCCCCAGAGATCTTCACCAGTTCACCAATTTTTAAAGAAGCACCAGAGAAAACATCATATTTGGGTGAATCACTGCTTGGCATGGCAACTGCTGTACCCAAGAGTGAAAGGAACTGCAGACATTGGTGAACACAGCCCAGCCTTCCATGAAAACCAGGCTACCCACCGTCGATCTGTCAATGTTTTATGCTGCCTTAGGAAAGCAGCCAACATAATCAGCTCTGCTCCCACCAAACATTCTCTCTTCAATCAACTTTCATTGGGCAGAAGACATAAAAACTTGAGAGCTTACGCCACCAGGGTCTGTCCCTAATAGATTCTATCCCACCATTGTTAAGTTATTCAATGGATCTCTCATGTGATTAAAAAAGCTGATCTCTCAATCAATCTGTGTGGATTGGAAATAACATCTCCATCTTGTTGAAAATTAGTACTGATGTATCTCAGGATGTGGGCTTTGCCGACTGCTCTACTTTCTCCACACCCCTGACTATGTGGCTAGGCACAGCTCAAATGCCATCTATAAATTTTCTGACTATAAAACCATTGTTGTCAGAATCTCAGATGGTGACAAGAGGGTGTACGGAAGCAAGATATACCAAATAGCAACAATCTTGTGCTCAGCAGCAGTAAGACCAAAGAACTGATTGCAGACTTTAGAAAGGGGAAGATAAGGGGAAATATACCAGTCCTCGTAGAGGGATCAGAAGTGGAAAGAGTGAACAGTTTCAAGCTCCTGGCTGTCAATCTCTCTGAGGACCTAACCTGGATGCAACATTGTTGCAGCCATAAAGAAGGTATAACAGTGTCTATATTTCATTGGAAGTTTGAGGAGATTTGGTATGTCACCAAAAACACTCGCAAATATCTACAGATGTACTGTGGAGAGCATTCTAACTGGCTGCATCACTATCTGGTATGATGGGGCACAGGATCAAAGTAAGCTGCAAAGAGTTGTGAAATTTCCCCTCTTTTTCCCTCTCTGTCATCAGATTTCTGAATGGACATTGACCCAAGAAACCCTACCTCACTATTTTTTTTATTTCTGCAACACACACAAAATGCTGGAGGAACTCAGCAGGCCAGGAAGCATCTATGGAAAAAGGTACAGTTGACATTTCTGGCTGAAACCCTTCTATTGTTTTTGCACTACTTATTTAAGTTTAATTTATTATCAAAGCACGTATCCATGTACAACTCTGAAATTTGTCTTCTCCAGATAGCCACAAAACAAAGAATGAACATGAAAGTTGTTCAGAGAGAAACATCCAACCCACACACTCCATGTACAAAAAAGAATAGCATCCCCATCAGCAACCCCCAAAACGCCCACCTCCCACATAAAACAGAACAGGAACATGAGATCCCAAAACTCAAACCTTCCCCTGCATAAAAACCTAATAGAATGCAACAGAACATTAACCCCCAAACACTATCCCCTCACAAAACAAAGCAGAAAAGGAACGGGCGATAAAAAACACAAAATATAAAAACCATAAGTCTGGAAAAGACCACAGTCCATAAATGCAATAGTCTAATCCACAAATGCAGAACAATGATACCATCCTACAATATCACTGACATTCATCAAAAGAAGAGGGTCACCACATGAGGCAGAGGTCTACTGGCCTGCCACAGCGAGGCACGCAGTGTTAGGGCACTCACAGATTCCTCCAGCATCGATCAAAAGGAATACAATCAGGACTGACTCTTTTGCCTTCTGCATTCGTCTCATTGTCTCAATCTTGCTTGACTCCTTAACCAGTGAAATGGAGTCAAACAGCGGCTCGTACCCAATCTTGAAGTTTCTTTGTATTGAGGCCGTATGAGAACACTCTTGCTTTCCAGAATGTTCTCGGAGACAGCAACGCACTGGATCACTCAAATGATCTCCGTACTGTAAACCACAGGCTCTAACAGTCCCAGAAACACATTTTATGATGAAAAACAGATCGAAAAGAAGTAAGAGACATTTTTGAGAACTATCTGGAAGATGGCTGGCGGCATCTTGACCATTAACCATTCAATGTTACTTCAGTGTCAATTTCATGCTCTCACAGAGATCCTTGATTTCTTGATTTAAAATCCTATCTCTCTTGGGCCGGCTGGTGGCGCAATGACATCAGCGCCAGACCTGGGAGCGGAGGTTTCCGGGTCCGAAACTAGTTGGGTTCGCCCCCGAGTACGCTTTCCATCCGTGCCGGGTTGACTGTCGAGGTCGCAACTCGACCTCATAAAATAAAGGGAAAATACTGCAAAAATGTCTGTGTCAGGAGTGGCACACCACACAGCTTCCCTCTCACTCAGCGCCTTGTAAAAGCCATGAAAAAGACATCATCACGCACGCACGGACACACGCACGGACGCACGCACGGACATGCGGACGCACTCGCACAGACTCGCACACACCAAAAATAAATAAATCAATAAATAAATAAATAAAATCATACCTCTCTCCACCTTGAACATACTCGGTGTCTGAGCATCTATAAACCATTTGCTAAAGAATTTTGAAGATTCACAACCCCGGAAAAGCATATTTCTTCCTTATCTCTGTCGTGAATGGCCAATCCTTATTCTGATCCCTGGTTCTAGATATGCAGCCTGGGAAATCTTCTTCCCTGCATTTTTACTGATAAATCCCAGAAGAACTTTGCATGTTTCAATTTGATTATGCTTTGCTCTTCTAAACCCAAGAAAGTAGAGTCTCCATTGATTCTCACAGACTATCCTCAGTCTCAGAAATTGATCTGATGAACCCTTAATTGCTCTAAGTCCATTCAATCATCACATCTGATAAAGTTTGCATCACCATGTCAGAACAATCTGGAGACTTTTGATCAACAGTGATGGAATATATGATCTTGAAGGTCAACAGTGCCTTTGAGATTCAAATTCCTACTGTTGTTTAAATTATGCATTTTATATTATGGAACATCATGACTTTCCTACTTGACATGTATTATCCTTGCCCAGAGCAAACTATCCTGTAGAAAGCCACTTGGAAAAGAGCTAAAAATGAATAGAGTTTAGCTACTTTGACAATGCGCTTCGCAAATAGAACCTTCCAAGCTTTTAACTCCATTCCCAGCATCTTTGCCAGAAGGACTGGAGATATTACCCTTGTACCCAATTTCTATAACTGTTACAATAAAGATATGTACAGTGGTCTGACAAAACAACCATCAACTTTAATATCAGTAAGCCCATGGCAAATTGTTGAAAAAAGTAACAGCTTTTCTAAGTGTATTTTGCCATGGGCACGGTTACTTTCGCCTGACGATTGGCACTGTTGTTGTTTTAACAGGAGAAAGGAAGCTATCAAAAGTCCCTGTTCAGGCCCTTGTCTGTTACATACCCTATCAACAAAGTAAATACCACAAAGCCAGCTCTTGTTCCTTGTTAATTCATTTCACTGGAGCAGAAAACTGCAGAAGCCGTTTTTTTAGATTTACGAACATGTTGCAGGGATTGAAGGGACTGAGTTACGGAGAGAATTACAGTAGAGTATGCTGGGACTTTATTCATTAGAATGTAGGACAGTGAGAGCCAATCTTACAGAGGTGTATACAACCATGAGGGATATCGGTGAGTGAACAGAGTCATTTTCCCAGTGCTGGGGAAGCAAGTACTATGGGCATAAGTTAGGGTGAGTGGGGAGAGATTTATGGGGAATCTGAGGGGCAACATTTTCACCCATAAGGCAGTCTGTATATGGAATAAGCTGCCAGAGGAAGTGGTTGTGGCTGTTACATAAACAATATTTAAAAGACATTGGACAAGGATGAATAGGAAAGGTTTAGGGGAATATGGACTGCATGTGGGCAAATGGAGCTAGCTGAGATGGACATCTTGAACAGTATGGATGAGTTCTCATCCTGTATGATTCCATGACTTTATAAGATGAAAATCCAGAGCTCATAAAGAGAAAACACCAATTTGTTCTGATGAAAAATCGTTGACCAGAACTGCTAACCCTGTTTCTTTCTCTATGGATGATGTGGACATTGTCCGTTTCTGAGGTAGATTATGGCAAAGTCCAAGTAAGAGATTGTAAGGAAGTGTACATTACCCATTCCATAACAGTTAAACCAGTTACAGCCTCATTGGCTCTGTTGTCTGTGTTAGCCTTACCCAAAACAATGAGTACAACCAAAATATTGTCAAAAGAAAATCAAAGTTGCAAACTCAAGAGACTGCAAAACAAGTTCTTCTCTAAGGTTCGATAGACTAGATGCTGGAATTAAATTTCCTCTGTCTGAGGAGCCTTGAACCAAGGGCCAAAGTCTCAAAATAGACGGTGAGCTGCTGAAGACGGAGACAAGGAGAGACTTCTTAACTCAGAAGTGATTAAACTCTACAATGTTCACTCCTAGAAGACTGAGGGTGTTCTGTCATTGAGTACATTCAAAACCAAGATTGAAGGTTGTCTGGATATTGTGGGAATCAATGATAAATGGATAGTACTGGAGACATTGATGAACAGCAGAGTAGGCTCAATAGGCCAAATGAGATAGAATAGTTCTTATGTTCTTATACTTTAAAAATCCTCAACCTACAGGAGCCATAGGGTGGCCCTGTAAAAAGACTCTTGACTTCTCTAGACTGTTTTATGGGAGAAAAGAGCAGGAGATATGTACAAAAGCTAATTAGTCACAAGCACAAGGCATTCATGAATTGGAAACTCAACCAGGGTTGAAAGGAACAGAAATCACTCTACAGTCATCTGAAGGTTGAGGTCCAGCAGACAATCTGTGACATGAGGATTTGATGGCTGTTGCAAATAGTACAGGGCTCTACTGATAACCATGATATACATTGTTTCTTCAAATGCCAAAAGAGTTACCACACTCACAGTGAAAAACTGAAACAACAATGTCAAGGTTAATGAACAGAGTGTCCACAGAGTGCACACTAAAAAAAAGCTGTTCAACTATGACTTTGTCCCTCATGTGAGTGACCTTGACAACAGCTACCTGTTGTAGCCTCACTGTCATACCAGGCCTACAGGACATCAAAAAAGGCTCTGTGCTTTAAAAAAAAACAATGTCCTTTGCTAATACGTACAAATGGATATAATTTAAGGTGATTGGAGGAACAGATAGGGGGATGTTAGAGATAAGATCTTTTCTTATACAGAGGGTGGTGGGTCTGTGGAATCCTTTGCTAATAGAGGCAGATACATTAAGGCCATTTAAGAAATTCAGAGGCACATGAATGAAATTAAAATGGAGGGAAAGTTTAGTTTCAGTTCTGAGTACGTTAAAAGGTTGGCATAACATTGTGTGGTTTATGACATGTACTGTATTGTAATGTTCTATATTCTATGAATAGGGAACATTCCAAAAACTGATGCACAATAAGTAGAACATTTTTTACAATAGACTTAAATAGCGTGAAAAGTACAACTGTGGCATAAGCTGCAAAATATAACCATATAACAATTACAGCATGGAACCAGGCCATCTCGGCCCTTCTAGTCCACCAAACTCTTACTCTCACCAAATCCCACCGACCTCCACTCAGCCCATAACTCTCCATTCCTTTCCTGTCCATATAGCTGTCCAATTTAACTTGAAACAACAACATCAAAATATAAAATACAGCAATGTTATGAGATTTAATGTAAGGACAATGGTGTGTTCTTTGCAGTGCATATATTCCTCACCTGAGGTCATCTTGATTATTTCTTCCTTCAACTCTCAGGTGCCCCTTACTCACGTTGTTATAGTACTAGTGCTGTAGACACTACATGTAGAAGAATGCTGGTTTGCCTTTGTCCATTAATTCGCATCCAAATACATTGCTAATCTATCCTGGATGATTCAATTGATAATTGTCCCACTTCGTGTTTCTGAATTTTGAGATATGTCATTTAAATGCTAACTATTTCAATGGTAATAACTGTTGCTATATGTTGTTCATTTTCAGTCCTGGTTTTATCTCTTGTTTGTCTATGGTTTCTGGTTTGATCTGTTGGCCATAATGTTATAAGAGCCTGTGGTTATAGTAGTACAGAATGACTGCAAGCAATGGTCAATGGAGTCACAAGTGAAGGCTGATGCTGTGAATCTGGAACGAAATACAAACTGCTGAGTGGGTCATCAGCATCTGGGGAGCAAAAGGGATTTTCACCATTTCTGGTTGAGACCCTCTAACAAGATGGAAAGTGTAAAGGAAAGTGTAAAGGAAAGCTAGTCAGTATAAAGTAGTGAGGGGGAAGGGTGGGAAGGGTGAGGCAGGTACTAGCAATCAATAGATGGATCAGAGTGAGGGGGCAATGATGGGAGCCAGGTAGGGTAGGGAAGGGTGGAGATCAGAATAGAGGCTGGGAGGCTCTTGTGTTTAATGGGTGATGTGGTGCAATGATCCATACCAAGTGTTGTCTAGTTGGCACTACTGCATCCAGACTAATCAGAGGTCAGATGGAATAGGAAGAATGTTAGTTTAAATTTATTTTCACCAAAATATCCAGCCCACATTGTCTTTGTAACTCCATTCATAGTAAGTTATTAAAATTGTCAGTCCTCTCAAAGTCTTTGAGGGCAATACACCAAGATAATGATTATCAACCCTCAGAACTCCCACGTGTTTGTAAAATATTTCTCTTCATAATTACTTCATCAGGATCATTCACTATGTAAAGGTTATTTCAATTTCATCGTGTAGATCTATTACAAAGTCAGTTTGGGATTGGCTAGATAACTTTAAATGTTACTGACTTGAAACTGACAAGCAGATAATTGAATACCAAAAACCACAGGTCAACAGTGATTAAATGCTGATCACCCTTAAGTTCTCAACATAGAAACATGTCGCTACTGAATTGTCACCATGTCAGTTTATGGCGGTACATTGCCTCTCATTTAGCACAGAATATTACTCAGTGTCCGAGCCAATGTTTATCTTTCAATACTATCATTGATCTATAGTTCAGTAAATTATACTTTATTTGCTAATTAATACATTGAAATCTGTGGGAGCTTGCTCTACATCAGTTAGTTTTCGTATTTCATGTGTTAAGATAGTGAATAGGTTTCAGAAATAATTCATTATCAGTTAACTGCTTTGAGTTCAGGAAATTTCTTCAGCTGTTTGATCGTGGCATGACTGCACAAGTGCATGGACATCAGCCAGTGAGAATAGCGAGAAGAGTTTATAAGGCTGTCTCCTTTTAGAGCGGGCACTGGAGGAGTGAGCAACGGAGCAGAGGGAGACAGAGTAAGAAGGCTTTGGCTCAACGGGGCTTAGGCATTAACATGTTGAGGTGAGGTAGGTTGCCTGAGTAGAATACAGACAGGAAGTGTGTATGTGAGGCCAGTTTTATGTGGTCAGTGTCAGATGTGGGAGGTTTGGGAGGCTCCAGCTTCCCAGACCACCACATCTGCGGCAGGTGCATTGAGCTGCAGCTCCTTCAGGACCATGTTAGGGAACTGGAGATGCAGCTCAACGATCTTCATCAGGTCAGGGAGAGTGAAGAGGTGATAAAGAGGAGCTATAGGCAGGTAGTCACACCAGGGCCTGGGGAGACAGACAAGAGGGCAGCCATCAGGAAAGGGTAGGGCAGGAGTCAGAGGCTAGAGAGCACCCCTGTGGATGTACCCCCTGAGAATAAGTACCCCTGCATGAGTACTGTTGTGGGGGGGGGGCGGGGGGAGATGGCTTACCTGGGGGAAGCAACAGTGGCTATGGCTCTGGGACAGAGACTGGCCCTGTGGCTCAGAAGGGTAGGAAAAGGAAGAAGATGGCAGCAGTGATAGGAGACTATAGTTAGGGGGTCAGACAGGTGATTCTGTGGATACAAGAAAGAAAGAAACAGATGGAAAGAAGCCCAGTGTTACAAGAGCATAGGAAGTGAATCCAAGTGCAGGACACAGGCATGAATATTGAGTCTGGATGCTTACATGGACGTAAACGCTGAACAGCAAATGGGAGGAATCTTGACATGGAGCCTTGACGCAGAGTCTTGACTCAGAGAAACAGAGTCTCACAGGTAAACCTTGAAACAGGAGCTAGACTTAGAACAAACAGTTCTGAGTGGTCAGGAAACATAGTTACCTCACAGGAAAAAAGACTAACAAACTGGCAACTAATGGTTGTGATGCCAAGGTTCTTATACTGCAGTTCTTGAAGGAGACCAGGTGTGTTGTCATCAAAGCAAATCAGCAGTAAATAGGAAATTAACAATTGGAAACAAGGCATAATCAAAGGAAATTAGGAGCAAGGTAGGGGATTAATGATTGGGACCATGACACACAGGTGCCAGGGTCTGGGATGTTTTTGATTGCATCCAAGATATCCTGAAGTGGGAAGGAGAACAGCCAGAGGTCATGCTACACATTGGTACCAACGACATGGGCAGGAAAAGGGAGGAGGTGCAAAAAGCAGACTACAGAGAGTTAGGAAGGATGTTAAGAAGCAGGAACTCGAAGGTAGTCGTCTCAGGATTACTGCCTGTGCCACGTGACAGTGAGTATAGCAATAGAATGAGGTGAAGGATAAATGAGGATAAATGCATGGCTGAAGTATTGGAACAGAGGGCAGGGATTCAGATTTCTGGATTATTGTGACCTGTTCCGGGGCAGGTGTGACCTGTACAAAAAGGATGGGTTGCACTTGAATTCCAGGGGAACCAATATCCTGTTGGGGAGGTTTGTTAAGGCTATTGGGGAGAGTTTAAAATAGGATTGCTGGGGCATGGGAACCAAAGTGAAGAGACTGGCGAAGAGGAGGTGGGCTCACAAATAGAGAAAGCTTGGAGACAGTGTGAGAGGGACGATAAGCAGGTGATCGAGAAGTGATGTGATAAGACCGATGGTTTGAGATGTGCATATTTTAATGCAAGGAGTATTATGAACAAAGCGGATGAGCTTAAATCGTGGATCAGTTGTGGCCATTACTGAGACTTGTATAGCTCAGGGGCAGGAATGGTTACTTCGAGTGCCAGACTTCAGATGTTTCAGAAAGGACAGGGAGGGAGGCAAGATAGGTGGGGGTGCAGCACTATTGAGCAGAGATAGTGTCACGGCTGTGGAAAAGAAGGAGGTCATGCAGGGATTGTTTATGGGAGTCTCTGTGAGTGTAAGTTAGGAACAGGAAAGGCTCAATAACTCTACTGGGCGTTTTTATCCACCACCCAATAGTAACAGGGACATTGAGGAGCAGAGAGGGAGACAGATTCTGAAAAGGTGTAATAATAACAGGATTATCGTGGTGGGAGATTTTAACTTCCCAAATATCGATTGGCATGTCCCTGGAGCGAGGGGTTGAGATGGGGTGGAATTTGTTAGGTGTGTTCAAGAAGGTTACTTGACAAAATTTGTAGATAAGCCTACAAGCGGAGAGGCTGTACTTGATCTGGTATTGGGAAATGAACCTGGTCAGGTGTCAGATTTCTCAGTGGGAGAGCATTTTGGAGATGATGATCACAATTCTATCTCCTTTACCATAGCATTGGAGAGGGATAGGAACAGACAAGTCAGGAAAGCGTTTAACTGAAGTAAGGGGAAATATGAGGCTATCAGGCAGGAACTTGGAAGCCTAAACTGGAAAACAAATGTTCTCAGGGAAACGTATGGAAGAAATGTGACAAATGTTCAGGGGATATTTGCATGGAGTTCTGCATAAGTACGTTCCAATGAGACAGGGAAAGATGGTAGGGTACAGGAACCATGGTGTAGAAATGCTGTTGTAAATCTAGTCAAGAAGAAAAGAAGAGCTTACTAAAGTTTCAAAAAGCTAGGTAATGATAGAGAGCTAGAAGTTTATAAAGCTAGCAGGAAGGATCTCAAGAAAGAAATTAGGAGAGTCAGAAGGGGCCTCGAGAAGACCTTGGCGGACAAGATTAAGGAAAACCCCAAGGCATTCTACAAGTATGTTAAGAGCAAGAGGACAAGACATGACAGAATAGGACCAATCAAGTGTGACAGTGGAAAAGTGTGTATGGAACCAGTCGGGATTGCAGAGGTACTTAATGAGTACTTTGCTTCAGTATTCACTACGGAAAAGGATCTTGGCAATTGTAGGGATGACTTACAGCTGCCTGTAAAACTTGAGCATGTACATATTAAAAAAGAGGATGTGCTGGAGCTTATGGAAAGCGTCTTCGGATAAGTCACCGGGACCGGACGAGATGTACCCCAGGCTACTGTGGAAGGTGAGGGAGGAGATTGCTAAGCCTCTGGTGATGATCTTTGCATCATCAATGGGGACGGGAGAGGTTCCAGAGGATTGGAGGGTTGTGGATGTTGTTTCATTATTCAAGAAAAGGGGAAGAGACAGCCCAGGAAATTATAGACCAGTGAGTCTTACTTCAGTGGTTGGTAAGTTGTTAGAGAAGATCCTGAGAGGCAGGATTTATGAACTTTTGGAGAGGCATAATATGATTAGGAATAGTCAGCATGGCTTTGTGAAAGGCAGGTCATGCCTTATGAGCCTTATTGAAATTTTTGAGGATGTGACTAAACACATTGATGAGGGTAGAGTAGTAGATGTAGTATATATGGATTTCAGCAAGGCATTTGACAAGGTACCCCATGCAAAGCTTATTGAGAAAGTATGGAGGCATGGGATCGAAGGGGATATTGCTTTGTTAATCCAGAACTGGCTTGCCCACAGAAGGCAAAAAGTTGTTGTAGACGGGTCATATTTTGCATGGAGGTCGGTCACAATGTGTGCCTCAGGGGTCTCTTCTGGGGGGTCCAGAACACTCTTCGTGATTTTTATAAATGACCTGGATGAAGAAGTGGAGGGACGGGTTAGTAAATTTGCTGATGACATAAAGGTTGGAGATGTTGTGGTTAGATTGGAGGGGTGTCAAATTTTACAGTGGGACATTGATAGGATGCAAAAAGTGGCTGAGAAGTGTCAGATGGAGTTCAACCCAGATAACTGTGAGGTGGTTCATTTTGGTGGGTCAAATATGATGGCAGAATATAGCATTAATGGTAAGACTCTTAGCAGTGTGGAGGATCAGAGGGATCATGGTGTCCGAGTCCATAGGACACTCAAGGCTGCTGTGCAGGTTGACTCTGTGGTTCAGAAAGCATACAGTGCATTGGCCTTCCTCAATTGTGGGATTGAGTTTAGGACCCGAGAGGTAATGTTGCTGCTACATAGGACCCTGGTCAGACCCCACTTGGAGTACTGTGCTCAGTTCCGGTGGCCTCACTATAGGAAGGATGTGGAAACCATAGAAAGGGTGCAGAGGAGATTTAGAAGGATGTTGCCTGGATTGGGGAGCATGCCTTATGAGAATAGTTTGAGTGAATTCGGCCCTTTTTCCTTGGATCAACGGAGGATGAGAGGTGACCTGATAGAGGTGTATAAGATGATTAGAGGCATTGATCATGTGGATAGTCAGAGGCTTTTTCTCAGGGCTCAAATGGCTAGCATGAGAGGGCACAGTTTTAAGGTGCTTGAAAGTAGGTTCAGAGGAGATGTCAGAGATGTTTTTTATGCAGAGAGTGGTGAGTGCGTGGAATGGGCTGCCAGCGACCATGGTGGAGACGGATACAATAGGGTCTTTTAAGAGACTCCTGGACAGGTACATGGATCTCAGAGAAATAGAGGGCTCTGGGTAATCCTAGGTAATTTCTCAGGTAAGGACATGTTTGGCATAGCTTTGTGGGCCGAAGGGCCTGTACTGTGTTGTAGGTTTTCTATGTTTCTGAATGATATGTCAATACAGAGCTCACCCTTTTCATTTAGTGTTTCAATGTCAGTGGTAAGAAAGCTCAAATTGAGGGAGAGGTGTTTTTTCTATGTTTACTTGAGACCAAATGTTGTTCTGTAACCAACCCATCAGCCAGTACTGGTTTGAGGTGTGGAGGTGCTGTGATTGGAAGTTTCCTGGCCTTACTCATTCTCTGCCCCAAACTTGACTATGAGTTGAGTTACACTAACTTCAGTGGGGGTTTTCTTACCCACTCGCAGGACCAAACCTGTCTTTGTGAGTTAAGATACACTCCTTTCAATGAAGAAGTCTAGCTGTCATGATCACCTGTTAAAGACAGGCAGGATCTTGAAATGGACAAGACCTACTGAAGCAAGAAGTCCTATCTGCAGCTGCAAATGGCTGCTTCCTGCAGATCTTAGGACTGAGAAACCCAGCAGCAGTAAGGCTACTCAAATTGTAAGAGCAGGAGTCACTTGGATCCAGGAGTCTAAACCATTGTGCAATGGAATCCATAGCACAGATCCTTGCGCCTCTCTAATCTCTTCATCCTTAAACCTTTGTTTACAAGAATCTGCCTAGCTTAGTTTGATCAACTACATCAGTTTTAGCGCCTATTATGCTCATTCACTGTGTTCACTCTGATTTCATTCTTGAAAGATTATTCATATTCTATGGAGGCATGGCAACTCTTGTGATACCCATTCACTTCCTTCTTCCACATCTCAACATCCTCTTATGGTGGATGAACAGTGATACAGGCTTGCAGGTATATTTATATAAGTTATCTTATGCATTTATATTTATTGTGTTATTTTAATTATTATCGTGTTCTTTATCTTTCATGTTTCTGTACTGCATCGGATCCAGTAATAATTATTTTACTCTCCTTTATACTTGTGTATAGGAAAAGACATAAAACAATCTTGAATTCTTGAATATTGAATAATGTCCTGACATATGATACTCTCCCAATGATGGTGCAACAAACAAGATGCTGGAGGAGTCTGACAGGTCTGAGAGCTTTTGTGGAAGGAAATGGACAGTTGACGTTTTGGATCAAGAACTTTCACCTGGACCAGATAAAGTGTTTCAACCTGCGATGTCAACTGCCTATTTCCTCGACAGATGCTGAGTTCCTTCAACATCTCGCTTGTTGTTTCCTGTCCCAGAACCTTTAGTCTCTTGTGTCTCCCTCCCAGTCAAAGAGTCTTTGAATTGTAACAACAGAGAACAAAGCCATTGAGCTTCCAGAGTCTTTAGAATTGTAATTGGTTGATTATTGTCACACGGACTGAGGTACAGTGAAAAACCTGTCTGTTTATAGATATTAATTCATTACACAGTGCATTAAGGTAGTACAAGGTAAAACAATGGAAGAATAAAATGTAATAGCTACAGAGAAAGTGCACTGGCAGAGGTCAATAAGGTGCAAGGTCATAATGAGGTAGATTGTGAGGGCAAGAGTCTAAGTTATTATATTAAGGAAACACTCAATATAACAGTAGGGTAGAAGCTGGTATAAAAGACGCATTGAGTCCGGTAGTACACTTTTGATGGTTATTTTATCTTCTGCCTGATGGATCAGAGAAGAAGGGAAAATTTCAGGAAGGTTGGGTTTTTGATCATGTTGGCTGATTTACTGAGGGGAAGCTCTGACATGCTGAGCTGAGCTGTATCCACAGCTCTCTGCAGTTTCTACGGAAAAGCAGTCCTGATGAAGAGTCTTGGCCCAAAATGTCAACTGTTTACTCTTTTCCATAAATGCTGCCTTACCTGCTGAGTTCCTCCAGCATTTTGTGTGTATTGCTCTGGATTTCCAGCATCTGCAGATTTTCTCATGTTTGTGTCTCTGCAGTTCCTTGCCATCACTTACAGAAAAATTGCCACACCAAGCTGTGATACATCTGGATAGGGCACTTCCAGTGTTGCAGTGATAAAAATTGGTAAGGGTCGACTACAGCATGTCAAATGCCTTCAGGCTCATTGGGGAGTAGAAGCATTTGGAGAAGTCTCATGGTCATGTTATCTAGACTATTGACGATGTTCCATCCTAGGAACTTAAATGTCTTGGCCCTCTTGACTTCAGCGTTATTGATGTAGACAGGATCATGTGCATCATGATGATCACTTGGAGAGCAACATGATTAGTGTTTCATTTCCAGCTGAATAGTGCACTGAGATACTCCAGTTGTGGTATCTATGAACACTTGCTTGCCCCATTAAAAATCAGATTACTTTCTGGTGAAGTCAATGCCAGAAGGCAACACCTGTGCATACTGATCGAGATTGTAGCAGCACACACAAAATGCTGGAGGAACTCAGCAGGCCAGGCAGCATCTATGGAAAAGAGTACAGCTCATGTTTCAGGCCGAGACCATACATCAGGACTGCTTTGTGGACGGCGCTGATGCTTTTTTGCTGGTGGGAGAGGGGCTGTTGCTTTGTGCATGGGAGGGGGAAGCTGGGGGGGGTCTTTGGGGTTCTAACATTTAACTGTCGTTCATTCTTTGGGACACTCCACTGTTTTCATAGATGTTTACGAAGAAAAAGGAATTTCAGGATGTATATTGCATATATTTCTCTGACATTAAATGTACCTATTGAGATGCTTCCTGGCCTGCTGAGTTCTTCCAGTATGTTGTGTGTTCCTTGGATTTCTGGCATCTGCTGATTTTCTTTTGTTTGTGATCAAGATTGTAAGCTGGTGATACTCAGTGACAGTGTAACATTGCTTTACAATGAGGAGGCTTCTTTTTAATGAGAGCACAGACTCTCTTTACATAAAGTAGGCTTGCCATAGTTTTGAACTGTAGCCCTGGATAGCTTTTACTCTAAGTCCCAGCAATAAAAGGAGCAGATTAACGATAGAAAAGATCAGTGGCCCTGCTCTTTGCTCCCTAATCTGTCTGGGAACACAAAATCTTATATAATCCTGCGTATTTTCAGTGCTAAACTGTTGATACTGAAAGCACGCAAGATATTTTCCTCGTGCACTATTAGTGGTTGCTGCCATCAAATGGCTAGCTCCTGACATTACCAGCTGGATATGTGAGAGTAGCGTGAATGCGAATGGCCTGGAACCTGAGCTGTGTCCTGCCAATTTTCAAAGAATTGCAATTGGAATTGATTTATTATTATGTGTACCCAGACACAGTGAAAAGCTTGTCTTGCATGCTGCTCATATAGATCAGATAATTACACGGTGCATCGATGTAGAACAAGGTAAAGCAATAACAATGTGAATGAAGTGTAACAGATAAACGCTTTCTATATGGGGGGAGAAAAAACCTAAAACTTTAGCCAGGAAGCAACTGTTACATGCAGACTTACAGTGTCTTCTTTGTACAATGCACACGTGGTAAATTGGTGATTCATCCTGCGGTGGTCTTCATGACTGGCTATTTTTAATATGTGATTTGAAAACATACCTTCTTGTTGGATGGAGCAGGAAGGTATCTCTAGCTAGATGTTTAAAGTATGGTGATCATTCCTCCCATCTGTGATTGTCTCCCCACTGCTACCGTCTACCCTGAGTCCCTCAAACACTTACACTCACTTCACTTAAATTAGCTATAGGAGGGCTGCTACAATGATTATCAATTCTGCTTCACCCTGTGTCATATTTGCCTTGCTGGACTAATGATAATGAGACCCAAGGTGAGGTACACCTCAGACAAGTTTCCTCCTCTATGCACACACCCAAAGGTGGGACAAGCTAAATTTTATTTTTACTTTGTTTGTTTAGAGAGACAGTACAGAGTAGACCCTTCCTTCCCTTTAAATCGCATCATCCAGAAACCGCCGATTTATCTCAAGCCTAATCACAGAACAATTTACCATGACCAATTAACCTACTAACCAGTAAGTTTGGGAAGAAACAGGAGTACCCAGAGAAAACCCATGTATTCCATGGGGAGAACATACAGACTCCTTACAGACGATATCGTAACTGAACTCCAAACTTGAACTGTAATAGCATTTCACTAACCGCTACGCTACTGTATCAAGGTCTATGCTTTCAAATGATTTCCCAGACTCAGTTATTTTGGTTTTATTTCACCACCTTTTTTAGCTTTTTTTTATTCAGAGACACAGTGTGGAACAGACCCTTCTGGCCCCCTAAGTGGTCATGGGGAGAAAGTACAAATTTCTTACTGAAGGCACTGGGACTGAAATCCTTGTTTTTCTTTGGTTGTGATCTTATAAAGTATTCTCTTTGCGATATTTACCTTAATTGGATGGTTTGTTAGGCTACCTAAACTGTTACTTAGAAATGCATGACTAAAGTCACATTCAGACCACACCACAAAAGATATTAGTGAAGCAGCTGTGACTAACAAGGATCTTACAGGCTTTTAATGATGGAGGCCAGCATTTTATTAGAACATTTAGTCCAACATCTGGTGTATGGAAGATATTGGAAGTTATATTAAAGAGCAGAGTGTTTGAGTGTCTAAAGTAATTTGAGGTAATTACTGAGATCTTATGTGGATTTATAAGACAGAATACTGCAATTACTGTAAATGGGAAATATAGGCAGAAGTTGCTGGAACTAATCAGTAAACCAGGCAGAATCTGTGATAAGAGGGAACCAGTGGATGACCACTGACTGGAGACATGCATTCTGTTTCTTTGGCCACAGATAAAACCTGACTTGATTACACATTTGTAAAAGGTGAGTTTTGTTTGAAAAATAAGAATGGAATTTTGAGGAAGTCGGAGTGGCTGAAGTACTGTAGAGGAGAATGTCTGAGAACGTAGTTTATACAGACTTCCAACAGGAACTTAGTTACACTACTTACGAAACAAGTTTATTAATGTATTAAATGGAGTAGATATTGTACATAGAAACATGATGGATAACATTTCTGGCATGTCTTAACTTTTCTCCCCTATTACGCTAAAAGTGTTGCTTCAATTAATATGTTATCTTCCTATCATATTGGAATGTTGACACAATTTTAGGAACACCCATTCAAGATCAGCAGGTGTTCCAAAACAACACTGCAGAAATAACGTCAATAAAGTCACAAAAAATTTGGATATATAAGGAGTAGGTCAAGTGACAGAAAAATGTGTTATGGGCATTTTTTCCAGTCAAGCATCTATCGCAACTCCTTCAAAGCGTAAGGAAGTTAAATTGTGTAAGATTGAGGCATTCAGCCTATTATATCCATACAGTACATTTTGCCGAACTACACTAATGCCATTTGTTAGCATGGGATTGTATGTTGTTCAAGTGTTCTATTCAAATTCCACTTAATTGTGGCATGTAATATATTCCAGATATCAAACATTTCCTGAATATCATGTAAAATCTTCCCATTGCGAGAAGTCTTTTTTTGTGATCAGTGCTGTGAGTGTAGAACATGAATAGATGGTCTCATCTCAAATGTGTTCCATGAGGCTATTTGAAATCATTACAGAGCAACTTTTTGTGCTGACCTAAACATCTTTTCCATAAATTCCCAATAGGCTAATGTCTGTTAAAGTTATATATGCATTGAATTCACATTTTTCTTGGTATTGGTAATCCAACACATTAAAATATATTGGTGTGCATTACTTTGGACACGTTACGCGAGAGTCTGTTAAAGTTGATTACGGTTACATTAGTGGCAATGAGACATCAGCTCCCAATGGCGCTGTAGAACAGAACCTGATTTAGAGCCTGATATTCCAGTGCTGTAGTTAGGGACCATTTTATTATCAATAGTGTTATAATTACAAGAGACATTAAACTGAGGTCCTCTCTGCTCCCAATGAAGATAAATGATTCCATGGCACTACTTCAAGGATGAGCTTAGGAGTTTCCAATTGTGTTCTTGTACAGCATCATTAAAATACAGATTATTTCATCTTTCTAATGTTGTTTTTTAAAGAAGTTTGTTACGAGCAAATTGGCCACTCTGTTGCCTGTACTACGGTGACCATACTGCAAGGATGCTTCATTGTATCTAAAATTCTTTGAGGCAACTTGAAAGACATAAAATAAATGCAATTATTTATGTGCAGCAGTTACATAGAAATAGTATGAAGGATGGGGCAGGTGGGACCTGTACAAGGGTTACACTTGAACTAAAAGGGGACCAATATGCTTTCAGGGAGGTTTGTTAGTGCTATTGGGGAGGCTTTAAACTAGATTTGCAGGGGGATGGGAACCAGAGTGCCAGAGCTGGCAGTGTGGCTGGGGTGAAAATAAATTATGTTAAAAGTTCAAGCAAAGCCACAAATAGAAAGGTTGTGAGTGGTAAAAATCTTCTGAGGTGTATCTATTTCAATGCTAGGAGTATTGCAGGGGAAGGCAGACGAGTTGAGGGCATGGATTGACACGTGGAATTATGACGTTATAGCAATTAGTGAAACTTGGCTACAGGAGGGGCAGGACCTGCAGCTTAATATTCCAGGGTTCCGATGTTTCAGATATGATCAAGGCAGAGGAATGAAAGGTGGGGGGGGGGGGAGTGGCGGGGTAGCATTGCTTGTCAGGGAAAATGTTACAGCAGTGCTCAGGCAGGACAGATTAGAGGGTTTGTCTACTGAGTCCTTATGGGTGGAACTGAGAAACAGGAAAGATATGGCCACATTAGTGGGATTGTATTATAGACCACCCAATATTCAGCAAGAATTGGAGGAGCAAATCTGCAGAGAGATAGCTGGCAACTGCAGGAAACATAAAGTTGTGGTGGTAGAGGATTTTAACTTTCCATATATTGATTGGGACTCGCATACTGTTAGGGGTCTAGATGCTTTAGAGTTTGTAAAATGTGTTCAGGAAAGTTTTCTAAATCAATATATAGAGGTACCAACTAGAGAGGATGCAATATTGGATCTCCTGTTAGGAAATGAGTTAGGACAAGTGACGGAAGTGTGTGTAGGGGAGCACTTTGGTTCCAGTGATCATAACACCATTAGTTTCAACTTGATCATGGACAAGGATAGATCTGGTCCTAGGGTTGAGGTTCTGAACTGGAAGAAGGCCAAATTTGAAGAAATAAAGGATCTAAAAAGCGTGGATTGGGACAGGTTGTTCTCTGGCAAGGATGTGATCGGTAAGTGGGAAGCCTTCCGAGGAGAAATTTTGAGAGTGCAGAGCTTGTATGTTCCTGTCAGGATTAAAGGCAAAGTGAATAGGAATAAGGAACCTTGGTTCTCAAGGGATATTGCAACTCTGATAAAGAAGAAGAGAGAGTTTATGACATGTATAGGAAACGGAGTAAATAAGGTGCTTGAAGAGTATAAAAAGTGCAAGAAAATACTTAAGAAAGAAATCAGGAGGGCTAAAAGAAGACATGAGGTTGCCTTGGCAGTCGAAGTGAAGGATAATTCAAAGAGCTTTTACAGGTATATTAAGAGTAAAAAGATTGTAAGGGATAAAAATGGTCCTCTTGAAGATCAGAGTGGTCGGCTGTGTGCAGAACCAAAAGAAATGGGGGAGATCTTAAATGGTTTTTTGCGTCTGTATTTACTAAGGAAACTGGCATGAAGTCTATGGAATTAAGGGAAACAAGTAGTGAGATCATGGTAACTGAAAAAGATTGAAAAAGGAGGAGGTGCTTGCTATCTTGAGGCAAATTAAAGTGGATAAATCCCAGGACCTGTCAGGGTATTCCCTCGGACCTTGAAGGAGACTAGTGTTGAAATTGCAGGGGCCCTGGCAGATATATTTAAAATGTCAGTGTCTACGGATGAGGTGTCGGAGGATTGGAGAGTAGCTCATGTTCCGTTGTTTAAAAAAGGATCAAAAAGTAATCCAGGAAATTATAGGCCGGTAAGTTTGACGTCGGTAGTGGGTAAGTTATTAGAGGGAGTACTAAGAGACAGAATCTACAAGCATTTGGATAGACAGGGACTTATTAGGGAGAGTCAACATGGCTTTGTGCGTGGTAGGTCATGTTTGACCAATCTGTTGGAGTTTTTCGAGGAGGTTACCAGGAAAGTGGATGAAGAGAAGGTTGTGGATGTTGTCTACATGGACTTCAGTAAGGACTTTGACAAGGTCCCGCATGGGAGGTTAGTTAGGAAAATTCAGTCGCTAGGTATACATGGAGAGGTGGTAAATTGGATTAGACATCGGCTCAATGGAAGAAGCCAAAGAGTGGTAGTAGAGAATTGCTTCTCAGAGTGGAGACCTGTGACTAGTGGTGTGCCACAGGGATCAGTGCTGGGTCCATTGTTATTTGTCATCTATATCAATGATCTGGATGATAATGTGGTAAATTGGATCAGCAAATTTGCTAATGATACAAAGATTGGAGGTGTATTGGACAGTGAGGAAGGTTTTCAGAGCCTACAGAGGGACTGGGACCAGCTGGAAAAATGGGCTGAAAAATGTCAGATGGTGTTTAATACAGACAAGTGTGAGGTATTGCACGTCGGAAGGACAAGCCAAGGGTAAATGGTAAGGCACTGAGGAGTGCAGTGGAACAGAGGGATCTGGGAATACAGATACAAAATTCCCTAAAAGTGGCATCACAGGTAGATAGGATCGTAAAGAGAGCTTTTTGTACATTGGCCTTTATTAATCAAAGTATTGAGTATAAGAGCTGGAATGTTATAATGAGGTTGTATAAGGCATTGGTGAGGCCGAATCTGGAGTATTGTGTTCAGTTTTGGTCACCAAATTACAGGAAGGATATAAATAAGGTTGAAAGAGTGCAGAGAAGGTTTACAAGGATGTTGCTGGGACTTGAGAAACTCAGTTACAGGGAAAGGTTGAAGAGGTTAGGACTTTATTCCCTGGAGCGTGGAAGAATGAGGGGAGATTTGATAGAGGTATATAAAATTATGATGGGTATAGATAGAGTGAACGCAAGCAGGTTTTTTCCACTGAGGCAAGGGGAGAAAAAAACCAGAGGACATGGGTTAAGGATGAGGGGGGAAAAGTTTAAAGGGAACATTAGGAGGGGCTTCTTCACACAGAGAGTGGTGGGAGTATGGAATGAGCGGCCAGACGAGGTGGTAAATGCGGGTTCTTTTTTAACATTTAAGAATAAATTGGACAGATACATGGATGGAAGGTGTATGGAGGGATATGGTCTGTGTGCAGGTCAGTGGGACTAGGGAGAAAATGGTTCGGCACAGCCAAGAAGGGCCAAAAGGCCTGTTTCTGTGCTGTAGTTTTTCTATAGTTTCTATGGTTTCTATGATGGAAAGAGAACCATTTTGCAATATCAAGAAAACTCTTTTCTGCATGTTTTAATTAATTCAAGTTCCTCAAATTTTGAAGTCTGTGCTTGTAAACAAGTAAATTTATACTATCCCTTCCAAACTGATGTCATGGAAACAACTGATTTTTTTTTATATGAAGCTCTCCTCAGAATGTTAGCTGCACTAAATGTAGAATGAATGGCCTGAGATGTGATAAGGAATCCGAAAGTATACATTGGACCCCCGGTTAATTATGTAAATGGTCGTGGTGAAGCTCAGAACCTAAATATCATTATATCAAATGAAGCATATGGTATTCAAGTGCAATCCTAAGTGAAGCACTTAAGTGCCATTTTCATCCTGGAATATTCAAGCAAAATTGGCATATTTCCAATAAATTTTCAGGTCTTATGGGCAAGAATCCCATTAATATTTCCCTTTAAATTCATTTGAGCAATATGAACAAAGTATGTTTTTTGCCCCCATTTTTCATTCCTGCGTCCTTTACCACTGTCAGCTTTATACATCCTTTGCCATTTTCTGGTTGCCTATTTTTTTTTTCTTTTCTACATATTCTGTAAGTTCTGGGTTGTCTCTTTTGTTTACAATCCCCAATGCACCACATGTCATAGGATTGCATGAGGAATCCTCAGTGGAGATAAAAGTAAGAATCATTTTTTGCTTACAATCTGTGAGACTCTGTTCCCATGCCTTCTTCATCTCCAACTTCAAAGACAGCCTCCAGCGTATCATAAATCAAATCTGCAGTGAGAGACACTCCTCCAACAGATTTCTTAGCAATCAGCTTTAATATAATAAATGCACGTATTATTTACTGAGTAGCAGCAGTTTGTAAATGGTCAGACTGTGGAGCATTTTCAACACTTATAGCCATTGGGCATAAGTGTCCTACCCAACATCTTTGAGAAAGTCATGTCAAATATAAAACCAACTGCAAAACATGCATGAATAGTCAGTTGAATTACAGTAAGTTTACAAAACCAGCCGAAAATATGAACAGAGTAACATTGAAGGGGAATCTACCAGAATCCTCTGTTTTCCTTTCTACCACTCTTTTAGGCTGATTCTACCAGCCCAGTTGACTTTTTGATTATTGGAATGACCTAAATAACCTACAGAAGGAGATTATAAATTCTAGAATATCCTGGTTAACCGAAAGGACTTCTGTAGATGCAGGAACTCCAGAGACTTTTCATCATTAAGAACATGGAACAGTTCCGAGCTTGATAATGTAAGATATCAGTATGGCTTTTAGATTGAAGAAGACAATTGAGCAGAAGGAAAAAACCATATTTGCCTGTAGAGAAAAATGGCTTATTGTCTGAAAATTGAATATCTGAAATAATGTAATATGTAACCTCTTGTGAATGAAAGTTCTCTGTGAGTACTTATGATGGTGAATGTGGATCAACGATAGGCAGCATGCCATTTATAAGCAATTGATATGTCAGAATAATAAGTTATGAACTGTGTGCTGTCTAAACAGATGGCACATTAGCACAGGAGCACATCTAGTGGGGAAATATTTTTTTTAACAACCACACAGTAAATCTCTGATCATAGTTATGCTGGACTGCACCTCATGCTCAGCCATCTTTAGCACTACAGATTTAGGCATCGTTGTCAACATTAAGCAGAGAAATACATTTTTATCCATTGAAAAGCAATTGCAAGTCATCACAGCAAGTGATATTATACTTAAAGTAATCAATCTAAAAGTTGTGTTTTTTTCAAATGAAGTTAATTAGATAATCAATCGTTCCTGTTTTTCCAATCACCAGATGTATAAGCATCATTCATGTAAACATGTCCTGAGGGATTCTCTGAGATAAGTTGCAATTTTAACCCTTCCTATCTATTCTTCTGCATCACTGAGACTATTTCATGTTGGAAAAGCACAATCATTTGTATTTGTTCTCCTAGAATTAGAGTAGAAAATCTCATTAGGGAAACAAGAAAAAGAATGTTTTAAATTAGGGAGTCTAAAACTTACTGAATGCAGTATATTGTTAGAAAGTACACTCAGTGGCCACGTTATTAGGTACGCCTGTACTCCTGCTTTGTTAATGCAATATAGGAGGAGGAGAAGATGGTGGCGCGACGGCAGCACGCGCGGCCACTTTGGTGGTGATGTCTGTTATCTGTCAGGTAGGGGACTGTGCATAATTCTGATTTGATGGAGATGGACGTGAGCGTACTGAGGAACATCTGGAAAACTTCTGAAATGCCCGCTGCGCTGCCGCAGCTACTGTGTGGTAACCGGAATCTCTGGAGCAGAAGGCCCTGAAATCCTCGGCTTTGCATGTTTCAGCAGCCAGGGCGAGGTCGAAGGTGTTTGGCAGAGGATAGCGCTCGGGAGGCTGTATCAGAGAGGCTGGTCGGAAGCTCAAAGTTTTCGGACAGATGGACTCAGTGGCGGCTGTGGTCGGCTGCTTCCAAGGCATCGGCAAGTTCAAGTTGCCTGGAGGTTTCTGGCAGGGAGTTTCTCTTTTTTGCTGCCTGCTGTCAGGGACTTGGGAGACGATCGACTCGGGGACTTTTGAGACTTGATTTACCATGCCCATGGTTTGTTCTTCATGAAATTATGGTATTGCTTTGCACTGCTGTAACTATATGTTATAATAATGTTATACTATCTAGGACGAGGAAGATGTCCTCCTTTTTTTAAAGAAAGGGGCTTCCCTTCCTCCACTACCTAGGACTAGGGATATGTCCTCCATTTTTGAAGAAAGGGGCTTCCCTTCCTCCACTATCTATTCCTCTGTCTCTGCCGCATCTGCTCTCAGGATGAGGCTTTTCATTCCAGGACGAGGGAGATGTCCTCCTTTTTAAAGAAAGGGGCTTCCCTTCCTCCACTATCAACTCTGCTCTCAAACGCATCTCCCCCATTTCACGCACATCTGCTCTCACTCCATCTTCCCACCACCCCACTAGGAATAGGGTTCCCCTGGTCCTCACCTACCACCCCACCAGTCTCCGGGTCCAACATACTATTCTCCGTAACTTCCGCCACCTCCAACGGGATCCCACCACTAGCACATCTTTTCCTCCCCCCCCCCCACCTCTGCTTTCCGCAGGGATTGCTCCCTACGCGATTCCCTTGTCCATTCGTTTCCCCCCCCCCCCATCCCTCCCCACTGATCTCCCTCCTGGCACTTATCCGTGTAAGCGGAACAAGTGCTACACATGCCCTTACACTTCCTCCCTTATCACCATTCAGGGCCCCAGACAGTCCTTCCAGGTGAGGTGACACTTCACCTGTGAGTCGACTGGGGTGATATTCTGCGTCCGGTGTTCCTGATGTGGCCTTCTATATATTGGCTAGTCCTGACGCAGACTGGGAGACCGCTTTGCTGAACACCTACGCTCTGTCCGCCAGAGAAAGCAGGATCTCCCAGTGGCCACACATTTTAATTCCACATCCCATTCCCATTCTGACATGTCTATCCACGGCCTCCTCTACTGTAAAGATGAAGCCACACTCAGGTTGGAGGAACAACACCTTATATTCCGTCTGGATAGCCTCCAACCTGATGGCATGAACATCGACTTCTCTAACTTCCGCTTATGCCCCACCTCCCCCTCGTACCCCATCCGTTATTTATTTTTATACACATTCTTTCTCTCACTCTCCTTTTTCTCTCTCTGTCCCTCTGACTATACCCCTTGCCCATCCTCTGGGTTCCCCCCACCCCCCACCTTGTCTTTCTCCCCAGACCTCCTGTCCCATGGTCCTCTCATATCCCCTTTGACAATCACCTGTCCAGCTCTTGGCTCCATCCCTCCCCCTCCTATCTTCTCCTATCATTTTGGATCTCCCCCTCCTCCTCCCATTTTCAAATCTCTTACTAACTCTTCCTTCAGTTAGTCCTGACGAAGGGTCTCGGCCTGAAACATCGACTGTACCTCTTCCTATAGATGCTGCCTGGGCTGCTGTGTTCACCAGCAACTTTGATGTGTGTTGCTTGAATTTCCAGCATCTGCAGAATTCCTGTTGTTTGTGTTATAATAATGTGGTTCTGTCAGTGTTGGTCTTTGGTTTGTCCTGTTTTCTGTGATATCACTCCGGAGAAACATTGTATCATTTCTTAATGTATGTATGCATTTCTAAATGACAATAAAAGAGTACTGAGTGTTCTCATAATCTAATGTAATCAGCCAATCATGTGGCAGCAACTTGGTGGATAAAAGCAGGCAGATGTGGTCAAGAGGATCAGTTGCTGTTCAGACCAAATATCAGAATGGGGACAGAAAGTGTCTAACCATGAAATGATTGTTAGTGCCAGATGGGGTGGTTTGAGTACCTCAGAAAGTGCTGATCTCCCAGGAATTTTACACACAACAATCTCCAGAGTTAACAAAGAACAGCATATAAAAAAAAAATCCAGTGAGGGGCAGTTTTGAGGGCAACTTCGTCTTGTCAGGCGAGAATAGTCAGATTGGTTGAAGTTGACAGAAAGGTGACAGTAACTCAAATAACCAGGCTCTACAATAGGGGTGTGCAGAAGAGCATCTCTGAATGCACGACACATTAAACCTTGAAGTGGATGAGCTACAGCAGCAGAAGACCACAAACATACACTTTATTAGGTACAGGAGATACCACGAGTGCACATTTCTCTTTTAATCCGGGCATTTACTAAAAGTGAAGGGTCTTAACCAGAACAGTGACTACCCATTCCTCTCATCAATGATGTGTGACCTGCTAAGTTGCTCCAGCATTTCATGTGTTACCCCAGACTGCAGCATCTGTGGACTTTCTTGTCTCCATTTACTCACTTCTTTCATCAAAGATGAAGGATGAAGGATCACCTGCATACACATTATACATTTACATGTATTAGAAATTTGCTGTGATGTGGTGGTGCAACATGTAACAAAGACAACATCTGACAGTTATACAGTATCAAAATAAAGCTACAGTATGGATATATAATAAACTGCATTTACACGTTCAAAGCCAAATCAGAGAGCAACAAACAAAGTGATTCAACTCATTGTACATGCTGCTCTGTGGAAGTATGTTCCAGTTCTTAGGGTGTATTAGGTATGGTCTCTGAACCAATTTTGTAGCGTTGACAAGTTTCCTGTATGATCTTCTCTAGAGGGAACGAACAGCTTTAAAGCGTATTTGTACAATTCATTGCACAGCATAAAAACAATGCATTTGTTTACTTTGTACATATGAAGACATTGTAACTTCACATACAGACAAGAATCATTTGCAAATACATTACATCATTTTCCTTCTTTGCAAAGAGTGCCTCATCAATAGCAATTAAAGGTTCATTCTGTTAACTGTCTTTCTAAGACACTTTGAACCTTCATAACTGCACTAAACCTCTGACATTGCGTTTACTTCTCAACCTTATGAAATGTTGGCATCCCAGCTCATCTTACTGAAGACTTGTGTCACCTCTAACATTTAGCTTGTTATTCATAACTAGAATAAGTTCATCATCACATATTTCTTAAAAATCTGTCAGGTTGTCAGAATTAGAATAAGAAGCAGAAGCAGGTTTATTAACACTGAGATATTTCTTGTTTTGTGGTAGCACTACAGTGCAAGACAAAAATGTCATAAGATATAAATAAATCATGCAAAATAAATGAGGTGATAATTTTCTTTTAATGCAAACAAGCTATAATTATGCAATGTAGTCTTGTATTATCTCACCTATAACTTTGGCATGTCGAACTTGCTTAAATTGCATTCAGAGGTTATCTGAAGCCTTTCTGCTTGCCTCATTCCTTAGAGTTATTAGAATGCAAATCATGACTGTTGTTGTTACAACTTCTCTTTCTCTATTCTCTCCCCGAAGCTGGGCTATGGAAAATTCAAGCTGGTTTGAAGTTTGTGATGCGCAACCAGATTTGCTGTGGTGTCCTGTGTTTAAAAAGTGGCTTAAGTACTTAAGAAGTTAGCTGTAAGATTTTTTTATAGTTACGCTCAGGCAGTCTTGGATAACCTGTCTCATCAAGGCTTCCATAAGCACTGTATGGACATTTTGGCTGAATTCTCCAAGGTTGTAGGATAAAGGAGAGATCTGAATCCCTGATGCTGTTGTACTTCCTGAAGTGCTCAAACAAGTATGATGTAAACTGAGGTTCCTTATCTGGCATCAAATCAAGAATGTTGTGAGTTGTAAAAATTAAATGCATCACCTCAACTGGAAGTTTTGCTGCTATGCTAGAATACTCACTTCTAACTTATACCTTTCAATTAGAATGAGCATTGATAAGAGCAGGAAAATTGCTATTGGCTTCTTGACAAAATTCAACATGATTTTACAGACAACACACACAAAATGCTGGAGGAACACAGCAAGCCAAAAGCACCCATGGAAAAGAATATAGAACTGCTGAAGGGTCGCAGCCCAAAATGTTTACTCTATTTTTTTCCATAGATGCTGCCTGGCCTGCTGAGTTCTTCCAGCATTCTGTGTGGATTTCCAGCATTCGCAGATTTTCTCTTTTTTATGATTTTACAGAGAACGACATGATGATCATCCCTATTGCCTGTAGAAGGTGACTTGGATGATTTTGTTCAGATGCCTTGACAGACTACACCTGTTGACAAGAAACTTTTGTCAATGCATGGACCATATATATAAAGTTACTGAAAGTAACCTTCATATTTTCCGAATGCAGTGTAAAATAAGGTTTTGAGTGTGAGTATTTTATATAGCCATGTCAGCTGCCTTTAATTAATTGAACAAATCAAATTTTCAGTCATGAAGTAGTTGCATATTGGCACAAAACATATCTGAACTAATCAAATTTCTTAGATTTTGCTCATGAACTTGTTTCAGAAGAGCTTCTTTCTATGCTGCCTCAATAATTTCTGCAGTTGCAATTGAAAAATCATTACCTATTAGTTGTAAAGGGAAAATTGTTTTTTCCAATATCTACATCAAAAATCTTAAGGTGTTTGCCTGGAAAATACATCCTGATTGAATTTTGTTTGTAAAACAGATACTCAAAGGCATAGTTATATTTACGCAAGAGATTTTCAATCTTTGCCTCCTGGAGACTCAGGTGATTGAAATTGCCTATTTTTTCACCCAGAGTGGTTAAAGGGGGTTTGTGGTGCATTACTAAATTGAATAATCTTCCCAATAAATTCGTAATAGAGTGATATAGTGAAAGAAGCAGCCCTTTGGACTATTGAGTCAGTGTTGACCGTCGAGCACAAGTCTAATCATATTTTATGAAAATCACATTCCTAAAAACCACCCAGATTATCCCATTCACCAATACATTAGGGGCAATTTGCAGTAACTAATTAACACATCAGCCTATATGCCTTTGAGGATGTGGGAAGAAACCAGAGCACCTGGAAGAATCCCTAAACAAATCAAAGGGAAAATTCAAATTCTGTACAGACAGGAGCAGAGTTCAGGACTTGACCCTGGAACACTGGTGTATGAGCATAGCTGCACTACCAGATGCACCTTCTTCCTAAAAATGACGGATAGCTTTTTTCCTCTATATTTCTGTATAATTGAAGTACAAAATGCAAATGTTACCAGCTTTTCCCGGTCATTACTCGTGATATAATTAACAACATCGCCCATTTCATAAACTGAGCCATCACTTGCAAGCATCAATATATTTTATGTGGGTAGCCTCCAACCTGATGGCAGGAACATCAATTTCTCTAACTTACGGTAGTTTTTACCCTCCGCCTTCCTTCTTCTTCCATTCCCCTTTCTGATTCCCTTCTTATCTCTTCTCCTCACCTGCCCATCACCTCCCTCTGGAGACCCTTCTCCTTCCCTTTCTCCCATAGTTCACTCCCCTCTCCTATCAGATTCCTTCTTTTTCAGCCCCTTACCTTTTCTACCAATCATCTCCCAGCATCTCATTTCATACCCGCCGCACCCTCATAACTCCCCCCTCACATGGTATCATCTTCTAGCTTGTACTCTTTCTTCTATCCTAACCTTCCTGTTCAGGCTTTCTCCCTGATAAAGGATCTCGGCCTGAAATGCTGACTGTTTATTCTCCTCCGTAGATGCTGCCTGACCTGCTGAGTTCCTCCAGCATTTTATATGTGTTACTATCAATATCAATCTGTTCTGCACCTTACGATATTTAATATTAATGCACCTTACTTTGTTGCTTTTGTGTGATTCATCTGCAGATTTATCCTTACCTTCATAAGTTTGTGTGTCATGTGTACTACTGCACTTTACACCCAAGTTCGAAGAAACGTTCTCTCATTTCTCTATACATTATATGGTTATACAGTATATGTCATATACTGTACATATATATAGTTAAATGACGATAAACTTGACTTGACTGACAGTAAGACTCACAGATTAAACTCAGTCTGCAGAAATGTTCTGTTCTCCGTTGATCTGTATTGCAGCTCCATTTTCAATCAATTTGGGATGCTAATCCTGATAAAGTACATTCAACAACACCCAGAAAAGACCTGAACTCCATCTCACTTTTGGTCTCTTTACCTTCAAAATGACTGTTCCTTTACCTCTGACTGATTGTAAACTATTAGCATTGGCGTGTATTCCAAGACACAAAACTTCGGGTTGACAATTTTGCTTTCCACCTAAAAGCAATTTTAGCTGTTGTTCATCAGAACACATAATGCACCTTGCTCATTTTCCTGAATGTCATGTGACTAACCAGACACAGTGTCAATGATAGATGCCCAACTTCTCTACGGTAAATATCTCTACAAAAATAGAATGATTAACTAGCAGTTAGTATTTCATTTTAGCATTTGATCCTTCAATTGTCGGGAATTAAATAAATTTATCTATTTAGAGATACTGCGCATAATAGGCCCCTCCAGGCCTTCAAGCCGTGCTGCCTATAATCCCTGTTTTAACTCTTCTGTAATCACAGGACAACCTGTAATGACCAATTAACCTACTAACCGCTGTGTCTTTCGACAGTGGGAGGAAACCGGAGTGCTTGGAGAAATCCCACACATTCCATGGGGGGGGGGGGGGCACGAACAAACTTCTTACAGAGGACATTGGGATTGAACTCCAAACTCCAATGCCACGAGCTGTAATAACATTATGCTAACCACTATGCCTCCGTGGCACCCAGTAGAGTAGTGGTTAGTGCAATGTTATACAGCTTATCTTCACATCTTCCTGTTCCCCGCCACTTTCACTAACCGCTACAGTAGACTAGCAGTTCACATGACGCTATTGCAGTTCAAGGCATTAGAGTTCGGAATCCAGTCTCAGCACCTTCTGTCAGGAGTCTTTGTAAGTCCTCCCTGTGGAATGTGTGGGTTTTCTCCGGATGCTCTGATTTCCTCACACAGTCCAAAGATGTACACTTTAGGTTCATTTGTCATTATGAATTGTTCTGTGGTTAGGTTAGGGTTAAGTCAAGGATGGCGGAGGTTGACGGGATGGCACTGCTTGGAGGGCCTGGAAGGCCTATTCTGCACTGTAAATCTAAATATATAAACAAAATAACTGTGTAATTTAAAAAATCTAATTCTGTGCTATTAGAATTAACTTCTTTGTTAGGCAGACTGTCTAAGTATTCCTTCTGTACAAGAATTACTTTGGCAGAACTGTTCTGGTTAGTTGGCTGAAATTTAGACCTATGTGTTATCACTATATATTCCTTCCCATGACACATAAAATATTTCAAGTTCTTAAAGGAATAACCATAAAGGACAGCCTTAAAGGAATAAGCATGAATGGCTGCTATTGCCTCTGTAGTACGAATTCACACCATTCCTACTCAAGTGGTGGTAATCTTGTTTCAGCAAAGCAGTTTTCACTGCTGCCTTCTGACTATAACCCATCATTATGTTTGTGGCTGGCAATGGATGCAGTTCTGTGATTATTCTTTTGCCTATTTTGGTTGAGGTTGCAACATTGCAAGCCAAGTCATAATGAACACTCTGAGTAGAGCAATTTGAGTTTAATCTGTATGTCATTGAAGCAACACACAATCCATCCCACAGCATATGGTTTATAGACTCACCAAAGTTGCAATGTCAGGCTTAACAGAGTTCTCCAAGGTTTATACTTCTGCTGTGAATGTAACATCTCAGCTATCTGTGGGGCTACCAGGTGAGCAGGTTTACTGAACTGGTTCAATAGAAAGGTTTCTAATGCTCCCTTATAATATTACTTATTACCTGCATACTCTCTGTATGATTGTGTACTTTGAGTTAGCCACAAGGGATCATTTCCAGCATTTCCATATGTGCTATGAGGACTTAGTCTCTGACTACAGAACCTTCGGCTGTCTATGTAATCCGTCAGAGCTTGAGTCAATATTTTGTCTTATTTCTCATCTAAGTACAGATGCCACTGCACTCAAGTTTTCTCAACACTATCCTTACTTCTGTCAGTTTCATTCTCCTGTTTCCAGCATTTCTTGTGAATCTACTAACTTCTGCTTTCTGTGTTTTTACGCCCCCATCCATATTGCAGGTGGCTGAGCAGGCGTCCTATTATAATGTGCAGGAAAACATTGCTAATTTGTCTCCCCAGTTGAGAATGCTGAAGAGATGTGAAGCAACAGGGCTCAGCATGGCTTCAGGGTATTCCCACACCATTATTTAACATCTATACATGCCAGATATTCTGATGGTCTTGTTGGCATTTGCATTGTTCTCCGATATGGTCTTAAGCCAGTCTTGTAGAATTAGCATGAACTATCCATATAAGTCCCCAATAGACATTGAGTTTCAGAGTATGTTTGTGTTTCTTATCATAACCAGGACATATGCTTACATCGCATTAATGATGGCATCCATAGTCCCTGTCAGTACATCAGTTCAATGACATATTGCACGTTGTTTTTTTGTCAGTCTTACTTTGTGTGTAGTTTTTCATTGGCTCCATTGTAATTTTTTGTTCTACTGTGGATGCCTGCAAGAAAATGAATCTCAGGGTAGCATGTAGTGACATTAATGTACTTTGATACTAAATTTACTTGGAACTTTGAACTTGGAATTTGAACTTTGAACATAGTTAGACACAATTATATCACATCCAATATATCAAACCCAGGTAAGCATACAATTCTTTTTTTAAAGTTACATATCACCTTTTCAGGCAGCACATGTTAGCTCATAAAATTGATTGCACAAACACAAAGAAAATCTTGCACCCAGGCGTTTTGACAGTCCTCTTAAATCTGTGTCCTCTCGTTATTAACTCTCCTGCCAGAGGATTTAGTTTGTCATTATTTAACCTGTCCAAAACCTATTAGTTAACCAAGGAATTCAAAGCAAGGATGATCAATGTTTCTGCAATAGTAATTCTCTCAGGACTCTGCAGGCTCTTTGGTTCATTGATTTACACAATGGATATTGCTGAGAAGGATAGGGTGAATAGAGAACATTGAGAAGACAGATAGTCAGTCTTTTTCCTCAGGATAGGAGAGTCCAGAACTAGAGTGCACAAACTTAACGTGAGAAGAAACAAATTTAAAGGCGAGGGGAACAACTTAAATAATTTGCACAGAGTGGTAGTTATCTCAAACAAGCTGTCAAAGGAGGCAGTGAGGCACATAAATAGCGGTAATTATTTTATTATTGTCACAATAAGACATAGAGTAGAATTAGACCATTCATAAGACCATAAGATATAGGAGCAGATGTAGGCCATTCAGCCTATCGATTCTGTTCCACCATTCGATCGTGAGCTAATCCAATTCTTCCAGTCATTCCAGTTCCCCTGCCTTCTCCCCATACCCTTTGATACCCTGGCTAATCAAGAACCTATCTATCTCTGCCTTAGATACACCCAATGACTTGGCCTCCACAGCTGCTTGTGGCAACAAAATCCACAGATTTACCACCCTCTAACTAAAGGAATTTCTCCGCACCTCAGTTCTAAATGGACACCCTTCAATCCTGAAGTTGTGACCTTTTGTCCTAGAATCCCCTACCATGGGAAATAACTATGCCATATATAATCTGTTCAAGCCTTTTAACATTCAGAATGTTTCTGTGAGATCCCCCCTCATTCTCCTGAACTCCAGGGAATACAGCCCAGGAGCTGCCAGACGTTCCTCATACAGTAATTCTTTCACTCCTGTGAATCTTCTCTGAACCCTCTCCAATGTCAGTATATCCTTTCTAAAATAAGGAACCCAAAACTGCACACAATACTCTAAGTGTGGTCTCACGAGGGCCTTACAGAGCCTCAACATCACATCTCTGCTCTTATATTCTATACCTCTAGAAATAAACGCCAACATTGCATTCACCTTCTTCACAACCAACGCAACTTGGTGGGTAACCTTTAGGGCATCTTGCACAAGGACTCCCAAATCCCTTTGCATCTCTGCATTTTGAATTCCCTTCCCATCTAAATAATATTCTGCCTGTTTATTTCTTCCACCAAAGTGCATGACCATACACTTTCCAACATTGTATTTCACTTGCCACTTTTTTGCCCATTCCCCTAAGCTATCTAAATCTCTCTGCAGGCTCTCTGTTTCCACAACACTACCCACTCCTCCACATATCTTTGTATCATTAGCAAATTTAGCCACAAACCCATTAATACCAGAGTCCAACTCATTGATATACATCGTAAAAAGCAGCAGTCCCAACATCAACCCCTGTGGAAAACCACTGGTAATCGGCAGCCAGCCAGAATCAGATCCCTTTATTCCCACTCTCTGTTTTCTACTAACCAGCCAATGCTCCACCCGTGCTAATAACTTTTTTGCCAACCAGCTAATGCTCCACCCATGCGAGTAACCATTCAGCCTATCAAGTCTGCCCTGCCATTCAGTCATGGCTGATTTATTATTGCTCTGAACCTCATTCTCCTGTCTTTACCCTATAATCTTCAATGCCCTTACTAATCAAGAACTTATCAACATTCATTTTAAATATACCCAATGAATTGCCCTCCACAGGCGTTTGTAGAAATGAATTCCATAGATCAACCAGCAATCGGGCTTAAAAAATTCCTCCTCATCTCCGTTCTAAAGGGATGTCCGAGACTACTCCACTGGAGGAAGCATTCTCTCTACCTCCTTTCTATCTAGACCTTTCAATATTTGACAGGCTTTATTGAGATTCCCCTTCGTTCTTCTGAACTCCAGTGAGTACAGGCCCAGAGTCATCAAATACTTCTCGAACATTAATCCTTTCATTCCATTGAATTTCCCATTTATTTTTGAGAATCTCCCCTGGACCCTCTTCAATGCCAGCACATCCTTTCTTAATTAAGAAGTCAAAAACTGCTCACAATACCTCAAGTGTGGTTTGAACAATGCCTTCTAAAACCTAAGCATTACATCCTGCTTTTATATTCTAGTCCCTTTGAAATGAATGTTAACATTGCATTTACCTTCCTCACCACTGACTCAACCTAAAAGTTAAGATAGCACCTGTGTAATGCTTGTTTTATCCCAAGTGAATGCCCACCACACTCTTCATGAGGAAATCTAATTACATAATACTACACTAGATGCTAGTAAGCCATCAGAAGCTCTAGGTATTGGAAGGAAGCAGTAAATCGAAGACATACATGTCTGGAGGCAAGTTTTGTTTATAAAAAAATGACAATATATGCAAAATATTTACATATGTAAAAGCAATTCAAAATTCCAACATTCTGTTTTAGGTTCCAAATCTCAGATATCAATGAAAACCAAATTCCTTTTTAGTTAGAATCAGTGTGATTCATTAGAATAACCTTTATTACTCCAATTTCTCTAACCACTTAGATATAGTGTTATTCCCTATTTAAAGATTTACAGACTGAAATTTCCTTTTCATTTATTTATCCCTAGTTAGTTAGGAAAATAATTGAATTCCTATTCTTAAGCATTATCATTAACTTCAGTTTCCGTTCAGGTCAGTATGTCTACAAATTCAAATTCAATCCCAAAAATATATATTATACTCAGCTTAACTCCATTCACCAACATCGCAACTTTAAAACAAAGCAAATCTCATTCAGTCACTTAACAAAGTCTTTGCAAAATAAATTAGTTCTTCCAGAAAATCAAATCCAGATCCTTTGAATGAGAAATAAAATTATACATCCAACCATTTTAAATCCTTTACATCTTGAAGTTAGTTCTTCGATCTTGTTTCTTGGTTTGTTGAGTGAATGGTGGGTCATCTATGGAAAGTCAATTCATAATTCTTACACAAAAGAAAAGCCTGACCTTTTTGCAACAGGATTACAATCTGTAAGTTCTTATATAAGTTGTACTTTCTATTTCAAATGTCACATTGCCATTTCCAAACATTTCTCAGTAACAACACAACTGAACATGTTTCAAACACAAATTAAACACTCGGAACAGTAGAAGTGTTTTAACTCACCAAATGCATTGGTATGATTTAACAAAACTAATTCCCAGTTACATGGTAGAAATCTTGGACACTACTCTCTGCCAATATCGTTTTCCTATAGCTGATGCTTGTTATAGCAATAGCTTCAATAAATCTTTTATCAATATCGTCTCTCTGCCAAGGGTTTCACCCTGAGGATTTCCAATAAGTAGAGTAGAGATACTAACTACTAATCCCACTTTTAACAATTTATATATTTAGTTAATTTCTATAGTTTGCTGTGTTTCTATTACTTGCTCAAGCTTGCATCAGTCATGCCTTTCTCTCGCATAACTATTTTTTTTCGAGATCCCTTTTTCTATTCGGTAAACCTCATTTTGATCCCTCCATCGGTGGAGCTTTCTAACATTTGATGTTTGGGTTTAATTAACCTGGGTTACATTAACGTTCAAAAATTCCTGCTCATGGATGTCCAAGTCCCTTTGCATCTCTGATGTCTGAATTTTCTCCCCGTTTAAAAAAAGTCTATACTTTTATTCCTTCTACAAAAGCTCATCACCATTCACTTCCCTACACTGTATTCCATTTGCCATTTCTTTGTCCATTCCCCTAATCTGTCCAAATCCTTTTGCAGACCCTCTGCTTCCCCAAAACTACCTGGCCTTCCATCTATCTTTGTAACACTCACAACATGCCGAAGGAACTCAGCAGGTCAGGCAGCATCCGTGGAAACAATCAGTCGACATTTCGGGCCGGAACCCTTTGTCAGGACTGAAGAGGGAGGGGGAAGAGGCCCTGTAAAGAAGTTGGGGGGAGGGTGGGAAGGAGAAGGCTGGTAAGTTCCAGGTGAAAAACCAGTAAGGGGAAAGATAAAGGAGTGGGCGAGGCGAAGCAGGGAGGTGATAGGCAGGAAAGGTGAAGAAGGAATAGAGGAAAACACAATGGGTAGTAGAAGGAGGCGGAACCAAGAGGGAGGTGATAGGCAGCTGGGGGAGGGGACAGAGTGAAATAGGGATAGAGGAAGGGAGGGGGAGGGAATTACCAGAAGTTGGAGAATTCTATGTTCATACCAAGGGGCTGGAGACCACTTGGATGGTATATGAGGTGTTGCTCCTCCAACCTGAGTTTAGCCTCAGGTTAAAGCTAATCATTAAGCTTCAAGATCTCGGCCTCAATACCTCCTTGTGCAATTGGTTCCTCAATTTCCTCACTTGCAGACCACAATCAGTTTGGACAGGCAACAGCATCTCCTCCACAATCTCCATCAGTACAGGTGCACCACAAGGCTGTGCACTTAGCCTGGTGTTCTATTCACTTTACACTAATGACTGTGTGGCTAAGCACTGCTCCAATGCCATATTCATGTTTGCCAATAATACCACTGTTGTTGGTTGAATCAAAAGAGGGGATGAATCAGCATATAGCAAGGAAAATGAAAATATGACTAGTGGTGCCATAACAACAACTTCTTACTAACGTCAGCAAGAACAAGGAGCTGATTATTGACTTCAGGAGAAGGAAACCAGAGATCCATAAGCCAGTCCTCATTGGAGGATCGGAGGTGGAGAGGGTCAGCAACTTTAAATTTCTTGGTGTTATCATTTCGGAAGATCTGTCCTGGATCCAACACTTAAGTGAAATTATTTATTTACTGAGATACAGCGTGGAATAGGCCCATTCAGCCCTTCGAGCCACGTGAGCCAGCAACCCCCGATCTAATCCTAGCCTAATCACAGGACAGTTTAGAATGACCAATTAACCTTCCAACTGGTATGCCTTCAGAATGGGGGAAGAAAGTGGAATACCCGGAGGAAACCCACACGGTCACGGGAGAACAGACAAGCTCCTTATAGGCAGTAGCGGAAATTGAATCCAACTTGCGGGTACTGTAAAATGTTGTAGTAACCACTATGCTAGTGCGCTGCCTCATTTAGAAAGCACAGCAGCGCCTCTACTTCCTTAGGAATTTGTGGAGATTCGGCATGACAACTAAAACCTTGATAAGCCTCTTTATTGTAGATGTGTGGTGGAGTATATATAAACTGGTTGCATCACTGCCAGGTATGGAAACACCAATGCCCCTGAATGGAAAATCATACAAAAGTAATGGATATTCTCCAGTACATCAAGGGTAAAGCCCTCCCCACCATTGAGCACATTTACACAGAGCGTTGTCACAGGAAAGCAGTATCCATCATCAGGGACCCCCACCACCCAGAATGTCTTGCTGCTACCATCAAGAAGGAAGTACAGGAGCCTCAGCACTTACACTATTAGGTTCAGGAAGAATTATTACCCCTCAGCCATCAGGCTCTTGAACCAAAGGGGATAACCACTCAACTTCATTTGCCCCATGTTCCTATAATGTTCCTATAACCTATTGATTCACTTTCAAGGACTCTTCATCTCATGTTCTCAATATTTATTTCTTATTTGTTTATTATCATTATTATTTCTTTCTTTTTGTATTTGCACAGCTTGTTGTCTTTTGCACACTGGTTGAACTCCCAGTTGGTCTTTCATTGACTCTATTGTGGTTATTAGTCTTCTATGGATTTACTGAGTATGCCTGCTGGAAAATGAATCACAAGTTTGTAAATAGTGATATATACATACTTTGATAAAATTTACTTTGAACCTTGAACTTTGAATTCTATGTCAGCCCACTGTACTCAATCCGCTTCCTGAAGTCAATGACCAGCTCTCTTATTTTGCTGACATCAAAGGAAAGAGGCTGTTGTTTTGATACCATTCCACTAGGCTTTCTATCCAGCCTACTACAAACTTATCTGCAAACTTGTAGATGGATTTAGAGCAGAATCTGGCCACACCGTAGTGAATATACTGGGAATAAAATAGTGGGTTGAAGTCACATGCTTGTGTGGTACCAGTGTTGAGATGCAGCCGTGTTGGGCATTAGTGTTGAGGATAATCATGGAGGAGTTGTTACTGCTTAACCTTACTAATTGTGATCTGTTGGTCAGGAAATCAAGGATGCAGTTGTAAAGGGAAATGCTAAGTCGGAGTTTGAAGATGAGCTTGCTTGGCGTTATGGTATTGAAGGGTGAAGCTACAGTCAATCAATAGGAGAATGAAGCATACAACTTTTAAAAGGCATTTAGACAGGTACGTTCTTGGTAGGAAAGGCATGAGATCTGAAACTCATGTGGATAAATGGGATAAGCAAAGCTAAGCATCGGTGCTGGAATGAACGAAGTGAGCTGAAAGCCCATGTGCTTTACTATTCTATGATTCTATGACTACAATTCAATGCCATCATGGTCATATAAAGAGTTAAATTTCTCCATTAAGCACATTCTAACTCTTATAGTGAGACTGGAGACTGGAACTGGATCACTAGATAATTCTGGATTATTGGTAAGGCAACTTAAGAAATCCACTTGTCTATGCTCTGATAGTAGCCATAGTTCTCTCTTGAACAGCTTTTACTCTGATGCTCAGCTGCCAGCTCCTGTAACACAGACCTCATGCAGCCACAACAAAGTTAACCTAACAGGTTTTGCTCAATTGGGGAACTGGGAAGATCAAATATTTACACTAGGTCTTCCTCGTTCCTGCCAAGAGACCAGTGTACATGAGAAACAGCAGCAATAACTCACTTCGCAGGTGACCTCTCAACAGAGTGCCCGAACACCACAATCCTACCATACACAGCAGCCAACAAATGAAGGACAATCAGTCCTAACAAAGAATGGCAGAACCCCTTGATGTGACAGGTTTATAAGCAGTGGTCTAGGGTAACTGCAAATAAAGCAATTAGTTTTCCCTAGTCAGACATAGATTACAATATAGAAGACATGTTTCTAAAAGCCAATAATTCACTGGCTCATCACTGCAGGGAATCAACCATTGTCAAGTTTCTTCTCTCTTGTAGGCTGTGAAATTGTCCACTGTGGGCCAAATGCTAACTTATTTAATGATGGAAGGTGGTGAGGATTTCACTCACATTGATTTTTTGAGCTTTCACTCTTGTTTTTATTTGTTTCTTATTTAAAGTGCATGGTAGATAAGTACATTGCTCATTGTCTTACTGACCCGAAATAAAAGAAGGTTCAGGTCTTCATGCAGACTTTGTTCAAATCCTGACTCAGATTCATTTTCTGGTTTCTTTATTGCATATACGTCAGTGTGCAATGATCAGGCCATCTTGGAAAGGAGAAAAATCATGTAGGGTCCTCATATCTCATTCATTGAAAGCTGTCAAGATTGGGTGCCAGCAGTTTTATGGTAATCTCTGATGACTTCAACAGATGTACCCTTGCTATTGTTCACAAGGCATCAAATTGGACATTGGGTTGGGCTGAAAATCAGGGGTCTTCACTTTTGTCAGCCAGTAAGTACTTCACCCAACTGATTTCAGTAGAAATGAATATTGGAAATCCATCAGTCAATTTTTCCACTGTATACATGCTAAAAAGTTGCTCTGAAAAATTCTGAGGTAATGCTGGAAATAAAGTACTCCAGTGCAGTCCTCTGAGTGTGATATCCACAGAGGGTACAATTGGTGAGAAAAGGGTATTATTTCATTTTCCTTTTTTTAAACACATTTACCGAATCTAGTTTTAATTTAAGAATTTGCTTAATCTTGCTGTTTAAATTACTTCAATAAAAGGTGTATTCTTCCTGTTAAATTTGTAATCAGCTAGTTAATGGAAGTTAAGTGATTCAAAAGCAGCGGTGCATGAAGAAACCATAATCTGTGATAACAGCTAATAACAAAATGCATTTCACTGTAGATACCCGTGAGGGCAGCATCCACGGAATTCCACTTTGATAAGAAAGTTCAATTAAGTAACTAACAGAAGACATACAAGGCAGGGCAGGTGATGTGTTGTGGCTGTCATATGTGGGAGTCATGGAAAGAATTGGCATCTATAATATCAGAGCTCAAGGAATTTGTTAAGTTGTAGTCTGAGTTTCTGAGGGGCTGCAGGATGTTGTAGACTCTGCCAGTTCCATCAGGAGCACAACATCACCTCCACCTCCCTCACAAACCCCCTACCCCTGCCATCGAGGACATTTTGAAGAGGTGGTGCCTCAAGTAGGCAGCATCCAGCATTAACTAACCTCACTTCAGCATATCTGTGAGTGGAGGAAAGTCTAGGAAAGATGTCAGAGGTAGGACATTTTACACAGAGAGTGGTGGATGCTTGGAACACGTTCTCAGAACTGGTGGTAGAGTCTGATACACTAGAGGCATTGAAAAGTTTCTGAAATAGGCAGATGGATATAAAAAAATGGAAGCCATGTAGGAGGGAAGAGATTCTTTAATCGTGGAATAGGTTTCTTTATGTTGGTATAACATCATGGGCTGAAGTGTCTGTATGTTCTATGTTAATAAGACAATAAAATTCAGGCAAAGAAAACTCTATGGTAGTGTAAGAGCTGGTCCATAATGTTCCTTTGCTAAGGTAAGGTTAAGGTTTCGCGAGTTGAATCAAAAAATCGATGGCTGTAGGAAAGTAACAGTCCTGAACCTGATGGTGTGGGACTTCAAGCTTCTGTATGTCCTGCTGATGATAGCGGATGAGGGCATGACTCAGGCAGTAAAGATACTTGTTGATAATTGGCACCTTCTTGAGGCAACGCCTCATATGGAAGTCAACAGTAACCTGCCTAAATGACTACCGTCCAGTGGCATTAACATCAACTATTATGAAACGCTTTGAGCGCTTGCTTATGGAGCACAAGTACCATTGTCTTGTTTCTATGTACATTATGATTATATGGTTATATATGTTTTATATATATATTCATGTATATAGTTAAATGACAATAAACTTGACTTGACTGACTGCAACAGCAGGGAGGGCTATGCTAGTGATGAACTGGGCTGTGTCCACTAGACCCTGTCTTGAGTTCCAGTATGTTGGAAATGCCGTACCAGGATACTTTCAACAATCACCTTTAGAAGTTATCCTATTTCTCCGTCTATCCTACTCATAACTTAGTTACTCTCTTCCAGGCACATATAAACTTATTCACTAATCTTGACAACCCTATTGCAGCTGAGTATCAACAGTTGTGTCTTTAGGTCTCCTCTAGTCTTGACCTCATCACCATTTTGTTGTAATGAAAACAAAAGATGCTGGACCTGATCGTCTTCAACCTGCAGAGTTAACTCTGTTTCGCTTTGCACAGATGCTGCCCGATTGGCTGACAGAGCAATTTTAGCACTTTCTGATTTCCAGTGTCCGTAGTTTTTTTTTTATTTTCATTGTGTTCTCCACCATCGTCCCACCTTTCTCTGCAACTTAAAACTTGCTTTGCTCCTAAACTTTTCTGAGATCTCATGAAATTTCATCAACGTGACCCAGCTGAATATCTCCCGCATTTTCTCTTTTTGTGCCACAAAGATTTGTTCATGAGACTAAACTAGTTGATATCAAAAGGAAAATGAAAACCCATCAAAGTTTGAGGCTGCCCAGCATATGCTTTGAAATGAAAAGCATGATTGATTAATAATAAATTGCCTGTCAACTGGGAAAGGACACCTCCTGATCTTGTGTGTTGCATTCTTCTTTGAACAGTATGGTCAGATCAATTTTCCATTGTCTCAGTTGTTTATTTTTACACTATAGTGGTGCAGCGATGAAACAGAAATCTGGACAAGAAGTACCATGCCATTAATATCAGGAACCCAACTAAGAAATTATAAGTTCAATACTAAATTTTTAGAAGCTTTTCCAAGCAGATTAAAATAGAGTACAAATGAAGTATTTCTATGTAGAAACAAAATGCTATGCAGATACCATTTATCCATCTGTGCAAGTGCATGATCATGTGTATCACTTGGAAGATTTTAGCAGAAAATTGAATACCAAATCTGGGCTGCCATTTTGGAGATATGTGCCTCTTTTGGAATGAAATGACAAAGTAAATCCTTCTGACTTCTTAGATAGATGTAGCAATCACTAAAGCACCCTTCAGAAGAGTAACCAAGGTCTTCACCAATCTTATGGACAAAATCTGTCTTTTGCTGTATATATGAAACCATGTTATGTCCATCTTGGCTGCTGTGATTCTTTCATTGCGAAGATGACAACACTTCAACAGTCTTTGTTGATAGTTAGGTTCCTTGAGCTCTTCTAGACTAGTGAAAGTCTCTCCAATAAGTAAAAATTTACTTCTTTCAGCTGCTTTATTCAAAATGATGAATGTACAAAGTGAAATTCAATTCAAACGTGAAATAAGTTTCTGATGCTATTTCATCAAAGGCACTGATTATTAAAACAGGCATCACAGCAATAACCAGGAAAAAAGTTCATATTCCAGTGAGAAGGTAGAAATTACAAATTATGGCTCTGAAAGTATTCCTGGATTAAGCAACCTGTGTGATAACTGGGATTAGGCAATGCTTGGAACACACACATAGATTGCTTTGTTGTTTCAGTTTTGCTTTGCACAGCCAACAGATACCTATTGATAATAAAGGGAATAGCTGAGTTGTCTTACAATACCTAGAGTTCTTCGTTTCTTGCAGGATTTCTTGTGTGAAGGAGGTGTTGTGGATCCTAACAGTTTAGGAGGAAGTTCATAACCTGGAATATTTAAGGACTCTACAACTCCTGTTCTCAATATTATTTATTATTTTTTATCTAGAATTATTAATTTGTTTTCTTTTTGAATTTGCACTATTTATTGTCTGTTGTACACTGGTTATTTGTCTTTCTGTGTAGTTTTCATTGATTCTGTTGTGTTTCTTTGTATTTATTGTAAATGTCCACAAAAAATGAATCTCAGGGTAGTATGTGATGACATATAAGTACTTTGATAATAAATTTACTTTGAAAGTTTGAACTTTAGAGGGTATAATTCTATTCAATATAATCTGGATAGGTGGCCTCATGGGCCTAAGCACTGTTCAAAGCAGAACGAAACAGAATAAATACTAAGTAGATAGCGAGGTGGAGTTCAAGGACTCATGCTATCCATAGAAGAGAATCGCAGAAAGTTTACAACACAGCCTCCCATTCAGTCTATGAAGTCCATGCTAGTTAATAAAGAGTCACCAATCTTCAACCCACCTTCCATAGACATGCAGGTAATGGCTCAATGAGAACACATCTGAACAGTTTTCAAATATGAAGAGGATTCTTGATTGCCATTCTGTCAGTGGATTTCAGATCCTTCCCACCATAATTTTCATCTCTCTGCCAATTGTTTTATTCATTTACTATAACTTTATACTATGTGGTTTTGACCCTTTCTATTTGAATCCTTTCTATTTACTCTCTTTTAACTCTCATAACTTTATGTACTCATTTAGGTTTTCTTTCTGTCCTCTGTTCCAAAGTAAACCAACCAAGTGGCATCCATCATTAAGGACTCTTACCATCTGGCGCCTGCCCTCTTCTAATTCCTACCATCAGGAGCGATGTACAGGAGTCTGAAAACCCACACTCAATATTTTAGGAACAGCTTCTTCTCCTCTGCCACCAATTTCTGAATGGTCCAAGAACACTATCTCAGTATTCCACTTTTGCACCTTTTTTATATAATGTAGAAATACTGTATGTCTCGTGGTATACTGCTGTCACAATACAACAAATTCACCACAGATGTCAATGTTAATGAACCTGATCATGATTTTGAAAAGTCATTAATATAAGATATGGACTGAGACTATTTTTCTGTATGGATACCATCTCACATGGACACGATTTTAAAAACTCTATTTTGTGATTTCTTATCAGCTACATCCTTTTTTTTTTGTAGTTACCATGGTTGCATCCCTCAGTTTCTAATCAATTGTTTACAATTTCATTAGAAGAACTGACTGGAAGATATCTCAAAGATGTACACCAAAAGTTCAAAGTTCAAAGTAAATTTATTATCAAAGTACACGTTTGTTAACATAGACTAACCTGAGATTCATTTTCTCGCAGGCATTCATAGTCAATGGAAAGAAACACAGTAAAAATCAATGACAAAATACACACCACCAAAGATGGACAAACAACGTGCAAAAGACAACAAACTGCATTGGCCATTTTATTCGGTACACTTGTACTTCTGCTTGTGAATGCAAATATCTAACCAGTCAATCATATAGCAGCAATTTGATGCACAAATGCAGACCTGGTCAAAAGGTTCAGTTGTTGTCCAGACCAAACATTAGAATGGGGAACAAATGTGATCTAAGTGACTTTGATCGTGAAATTATTGTTAATGTCAGAAGGGGTGGTTTGAGTATCTCAGAAACTACTGATCTCCTGGGATTTTCACGCACAACAGTCTCTAAAGTTTACAGAGAATTGTGTGGAAAAACTGGAAAAGCATCCTGTGAAAGGTAGTTCTGTGGGTGTAAAATGCTTGGTAAATGAGAGTAGTCAGAGGAGAATGACCAGACTAATTCAGGCTGACAGGAAGGAGAAAGTAACTGAAGTAACCATGCATTATAATACTGGTGAGCAGAAGAGCACCGCAGAACAGACAGCATGTCAAACCTTGAAATGCATGGGCGACAGCAGCAGAAGATAATGAACATACACTGAGTGGACACTTCTTCATGTAGAGCAGGTGCCTAATAAAGTGACCACTGTGTATACTTCCAAAGGTACTAGGTGAAAGCACCACAGGTATTCTTTTAGCCAAGTCTGAAAGAAATGTTTGTACATATGATTTATGACGCCTTTTGGAAAAGAGGATTTCTAATGAAAATTAGAGGAGGAAATGTGTACCCAGCTGGTTCTATTTAAGAATGCTGAAAAGAAGGCAAAGTAAAACAGCAAGCGCTGCAAAAGCTTTCAGAAAATGTAACCATGCGATGAAAACATAAATATAGAGAGAAACTCATGGGAGACTCTTGTCAGATAATGGATCATTTTCAGCCGATGTGTTATTCCGATAAATAAGGAGCTGCTCCGTGAGGATTTCCTTTTAAAAGTATGGCACTTCCAAACTATGAAAAAGGTTCAAAACAAAGTAGATCGATAGTTGCTTGGAGCCAGTAGCCATTTTATTTCCTAAATAATAAAACGTCAATTTATTTGGTGAAATTGATGGATCGACTATTTCTAAGCTAAATGAATAGGTTACAGAAAAGTAACTAAATTTCAAATATATAGGAAAAAATTGCACAAAACCTTCAAGACAGATGGAGCAGCAGGAACATTTGAATGTATTTTCTTCCCCATACTCAGAATGCTAATACTGGAATAGATATTCATTTGGGCTCTGCATGGATGAAGCCTCAGTGAGTCAAAGTTGGTCAGAAATTGGTTCTCATTTTTCTGAAAAGTAGTAAGCTCCCAGAGCCTGTCAATCCCAGGGGGGGAGGGGCGGGTGGAGTATGCTTGCTAGCATAGATTGAATGTGCCATTCTGATATTAATCCTGATCCTGATTCTGATTCTGAGCATGAGCTTACAATTCAGGTAAGTCATGAATTGACGGGGAAACAGAGTGCAAAGCCAGGGGATGGATGCTAAGGCTACAGTTGGCAGTCATAGCATAGAGGCACAATTCCTTCAGCAGTCTCCAAGGTCAAGTCAAGCTTATGGTCGAATGCACAAACACGCGTATGCAAACTTTATTGCAGCAACATCACAGGAGCATAGCTTAACAGGAACAATTTTCATAAGAAAAACGTAAATTAAGTATAACTTATGCATTCAGTTTTTTTAAGAATTATACAAGAGCACAATTAGAACCATAAAATAAACAATGTTCATTGTAGTTCAAAGGATTAAAAGTGGTCATAGTGTTACTAAGCAGAGGAAGTGATTGTGGTTATGCAAGTAGCTGAAGAAGCAAAGGGTTGAAGTGAAGTTGTTGTTCTTGAACCTGGTGGTATGGACTCCTGGTATGGTGTGGACTTCTGTACCTCCCACCCAATTGCTGCTGTGAGAAGATGGCATTGCCCAGGTGGTGGAGGTCTGTGATGGTAAGTGCTGTTTTTTTGAGGCAGCACCTCATGTAGATACTTTCAATGGTGGAAAGGGATGAACCCATGAGGTATTGTGATGAGTCCACTGCACATTGCATCTTCTAATATTTCTGTGTATTCAGATTGCCATTTCATATCTTGATACAAGTAGTCAGGACAGGAACTTACAACTGTACATCTGTCAAAGTTTATTAGTGTTTGATGACATGCCACATTTCCTTAACCTTCTAAGAAAGTAGAAAACTGGAGTACCCTTCAGAAGCCAAGTATGAATAATAAGATACATTGGTAGGGGAAAAAGATTGTCAAAAAGATGACATGAATTTGATTAGTCAAATGGGCTCCTTTATGGTCATAAGGAAATATGCATTTTGAAACAGGAAGTTAACAGAACAATAGAGGATAGGAGTGACAGGTGTTGATATTAAGGAGTAGAAGGTTAATTTATTGATGCAATCTTCACAGAGAATCAAACAAGCTGCTTTTCAGTATTTCAAGTCACAGTTGATAGCAAGGAAAGAGGCTATTGCATTCAATGAAGCAATCAAGCTCTCGAATATACAGGTTCTAACTAATCCCATTATATTGTTCCAATATTTTCATCAGCTGCTCTCCACCAATACATGAGGGTCAATTTGCAATGATCAGTTAACCAATTGACCTTTGACATTCCAGAGCTTAGGAGGAGACAATGGCACCTAACCGGGACTACTTTGCTTGCATCTTTGGAAACAGCTCTATTTCCATCTTTAATATCTCTATTTTTCCCTTGCAGGGTTCTTTTGAAGACCCTGACCTGGAGTTACACGCTGACTACGGTTCTTTGCGGGAATGGGAACCGCTATTGAGGTTTCACGACTGGCCATTATTCAGCATGCCAAGGGCTCAGCCAAAGAGCTCAGCTCACCTTTGGACAGCCAGGATCTCATGGCTCTGGAGATGGGCAGATCAAAGGTCGGTGTCTGGCCAGGAGATCAGTGTGTCATAGGAGTTGGGAAATCTAAGGCTGTGTGCCCAAAGACCAGAGATCTTTGGACACAGAGCTTGAAAAAAGTGATGCAGCGGTCTTTTTGTTATGTATTACTTCTCACTGTGAAACGGAGACATCGCTTTCTCCCTTATTAAGGAGAAAGAGAGAGCACGCCTGTGGTATGTCGAACACTGGGTGAACAAGTAGTCCTTGGAGTCTTGTAAATCTGTGTCTTTGCTCACGCTTGAGTGCTCGGTGGTGGGTGCCAATGCCTTTCTCTTGCCGGTGGGGGGACGGGGGATCTTTGCTTGCTGCTGCTAACAAGCAGAAGGGAGGGGAATTGGGGGGGGGAACTTTGGGGTTCGAACATTTAACCGTCATTCATTCTTCGGGGGCACTCCTCTGTTTTCATGGATGGTTGTGAAGAAAAAGCATTTCAGGATGTATATTGTATACATTTCTCTGACATTAATTGTAACTTTGAAACCTATGAGACCTTTGGGAAGTGTGAGGAAACCCAAACAGGCAGAGGATGGAGAGAGTGCAAACTCCATGCAGATAGCAACAGAGGTCAAGACTGAAAATAGGTCTCAGGAGTAGCTCAACTAAATGCCCCATTGTTCCTCTCCTTTCATCCTTCAGTTATTGCAATGAAGTTAAAACTAGCTAAAATAAACATTCAAGTATGATGAATACAAGAAATTCTGCAGATGCTTGAAATCCAAAGTAACCGACACAAAGTTCTGGGTGAACTCAGCAGGTCAGACAGTATCTAAAGATTCTGATAAATCCTGATGAAGTCTCTTGGCCCGAAACATAGTCGCTTTATTACTTTCCATAGATACTACCTGACCAGCTGAATTCCTCCAGTAATTTGAGTATGTTGTTCAAATGTGATGAAATTTTAAAATAATCAAATAGCTGAGTTATTGAGCAACACATACAAAATACCAAAGGAACTCAGCAGGTCAGGCAGCATCTTGGAGGGGAAATAAACAGTCAGTGTTTTTGGCCGAGATCCTTGCCCAGGAAGAGTTTCAGGATCCTTAACTATCCTGATGAAAGATCTCAGCCCAAAATGTTGTCTGTTTATTTTCCTCCATAACTGTTGCCTGGCCTGTTGAGTTCCTCCAGCATTGTGTGAGTGCTACTCTAGATTTACAGCATCTGCAGAATCTCTTGTGCCAGATGACTCACTGAGCTTTACCTTTGAGTCAATCACAATTAATGCAAGATAAAAAGTCAGACTAGGTGCATCTAATCTAGTGTTGACATGCATGGAAAGCTAAACAGGTTGGAGAGCAGTGCCTTAACCGATCGCTTAGAGCTGACATTTGCACCAAATTAAGCAGTCAATGTCATTTTGCAGTGTATTTCAGAGAGATCAAGATTTTTTTTTAACCTGATAAGACATTCACTAGCCTTAGCACGAGCAAATAAAGAGCAAGGGGCTTGGAAAAAAGTTAGATGTGTCTGGAGTATTTCATTGATTAATGATCTCAGTTGCTGTTGTTGATATTCCTGATCCCTGCCTCAAGTAGGATGAGCTTCTTATAATCTCTGCAGGTTAGCAGCAAACATGATGCTCCGATTTAAGTAAAAAAAATACCCAGAGTCTTCAGTTTGCCTGTATCCACCTGCTGGAGACATCTAAAATGACTAATTGAATAAAATGTATTGACATGGAATATGTGTGGTGTTCAACTCGCCAACAGTCACTGCTGTGACATGATTTGGAAAGAATAAAGCATCATTAGAGAGAAAAAGGATGTTTTTTGAAAAATAATGGAATGGTATTTTTAAAAGAGGTGATGGATAAGCAAATTGTGGTGGGTTCCTAATAAATTAATTAATCTTTCTGAGCTCTGTTGTTAAGCACAAGGGGTTTATGCAGTAACTTTCAATGATGCAAATCAATTTTCAGAGCATGATAACAAATCTGCAAAAATTAAATATAATAGGTTAAAAATTACCACATTTACTGCTATCATATTCCATCTGCTGTTTCCCTGCTCATTAAACTTCCTTATCACTTTCCCCTGGAGCTTTGTTTGGTCTTCAGAATTATTTACAATGCTTCCTCTATTAATATTGTCTGTACATTGGAATGGCATATCCATTTTACATATGTAACTCTCCACCACGGAAGATAGTACAGATTAAATTGTTAAGTATAATTAAGAAGGAAGTGGATATTTTTTCCTAGTACTATAGGGATTAACAATTACAATGAAGGCAGAATCAGAGTTCTGATATGGATGGTTTGGCATAATGGTGTTGAAAGGTGAAGCAAGCCAAAGCAATGGATATCTTCTTCTTCTGCAACTTTCTGTATCCCTTATCTATATTCTACCAGCTGCTCAAATCTTAATTATTTATTTTCAGGTTGGCGATGAGGGGTGGGAGTTAATAGTTAGCAAGGCCAGCACTTAATGTCCCTTCCTAATTTCTCCTGAGGAAAATGTTGACGAGCCACTTTCTGGAACTGCCGCAGCCTTTCTCCTGAACATACTTCCACTGTTCTGATTGGTTGGGAGATCCAGGATTCACACTGAGAGAGGATGAAGGACTAAACACAAGAGACTCTACAGATGCTGAAAATGCTGGACGAACTCAGCGGGTCAGGCAGCATCTGTGGAAATGAATAAAGAGCTGATGTTTTGGGATCTTGTTTTCCATACATGCTGCCTGACCTATTGAGTTCCACCAGCATTTTGATGATGGAGGACTGGTGATGTTTTCAGGTCTGGATGTTGCATGATGGATAAGAATCTGTGAGTGCTCATATTTGTTGGCAACTAGTTATTCCTGAAGTGAAACAATTACCACAGAGAAATGCAACGCATCGTTCACACAGCATCACATAAACAAGTGAAATAAAGAAGTGAATTATTTGGCACTTAATAATGTTGGTTGAAGGTTTAATACTGGCCCTGATTTTCTTCAGAGAGTGAATCTGAATATTGTTATGATCACACAGAACAAAAAGAAGTCCTGTCACTCAAAATATAAGCCAACAATTCTGATGCCATAATGAATCTTCAGTGTTGCTTTAAAGAGTCAGAAAATATTGCAGACTTTTTTCTCTGTGTTCTGCCTTAGTTTTAATTGCAGAAACAAAAAATTATGCCATCAAAAGAAAAGAGTTGTTCATCAGTTTCAGAAAGCTAGGTTGAGTATACACCCTTATATTTATTAATGGTGCTGAGATGGAGATGGTTGAGAATTCCAGAATGCTAGGTGTAAACATCACCATAACTTGTCCTGGTCTAACCATGTTGACACAGAGAGCTCACGAGTGCCTCCATTTCCTCAGAAGGCTAAGAGAGTTCTGACATCACAGCTTGGTATTGTAACAACTAGGCTCAAGACTACAAGAAATTGTAGAGAGTTGTGGACACAGCTCAGCACGTTACAGAAACCAACCTCTAACCTGATGGCATGAACATCGACTTCTCTAACTTCCGCTAATAACCCACCTCCCCCTCGTACCCCATCGGTTATTTATTTTTATACACACATTCTTTCTCTCACTCTCCTTTTTCTCCCTCTGTCCCTCTGACTATACCCCTTGCCCATCCTCTGGGTTCCCCCCCCCTTGTCTTTCTCCCCAGACCTCCTGTCCCATGATCCTCTCATATCTCCTTTGCCAATCACCTGTCCAGCTCTTGGCTCCATCCCTCCCCCTCCTGTCTTCTCCTATCATTTTGGATCTCCCCCTCCCCCTCCCACTTTCAAATCTCTTACTCACTCTTCCTTCAGTTAGTCTTGATGAAGGGTCTCGGCCTGAAACGTCGACTGTACTTCTTCCTAGAGATGTTGCCTGGCCTGGTCACCAGCAACTTTGATGTGTGTTGCTTGAATTTCCAGCAGCTGCAGAATTCCTGTTGTTTGCATCCTCCCACAGACTCATTCTGCACTTCTTGGTGACTCAGTCATGCAGCCAACATAATTAATGCCCCTCAAACCCCAGATGTTCTCTCTTCCCTTCCTTCCCATTAGGCAGAAGATTCAAAAGCTTGAAAGCATGCACCACCAGGCTCAAAGATAGTTTTTTAGCTTGCTCTTGAACTAAAAACCTGCACGCTAACAGTGAAGTCTTTACCTTACAATTTATGAAGACAACAAATTTCATAACATATGCCGATGATATTAAACCCGATTCTGATTCTGACATCGTAATGGCCCTTGCACCTAATTGTTTACCTGCACAGCTCTTTCTCTGTAAGTTTAATACTATATTCTATATTCTGTTACCGCATTTACCTTGTACTACCTCTTTGGCACTTATGGTTTGAAGATGGCTGGAAGAACTAAATTTCTCACTGTATATTTGTGCATGCATAGAATGTAGAAGTGTACAAAACAGGAACCAGCCATTCAGTCTACAGTGTTGTGCTGAACCAGCTAAAAAGCAAATCCTAAACATTCAAATATTAATCCTTCCTACCTACATATTACAATAATAAACTAGTTTCAATTTCAATTTATCTTTCAGAATTTTTGTCATTTTGTATTGTGTTATGTTTGTCTCATTCTAAACAGACCCACCTTCTTCAGCAATTATTGGGGATATTCTAGTTTTGTGTCCTAGGGAGACGCAGTCACTGGTAGGACAGGACGGGAAAACAGAGTTAACGAGAAATATATAGCTACCTATTGCTGGATAAAATATATGGTATTAACCTAGACACAAAATTGGGACACAACAGATTTATTTCAGCCTAGATGATCTGTAAAAGTCCTCTGGGAAATAGTGTCTAAATTGTGGGGGCTATATACAGATACAGACTTGACAAAAATCATTCTTACATCATACCTTACAAGCAACGTGCTAGACACCTCCATCACGTTACTAGGTATGAAGTAACAGCGTAACGATGTTCTGATGAGAAGAGGTAACCATGGGAGACCTCAACGTTGATCATAAGACATAGGAGCAGAATTCTACAGTTCATTGGGAAAGAAGCTTAAAAAAAAAATCTCCTCTTCAGTGATGGCAGGGTGCTACTCCTGGGTGCTAAAAACGAAAACTTGGATTATTTCACTTCTCCATCTCGTTCTTATACAGCAGAATCTATAGTTGTTCAAAACCATTCTCTTTCCTATTTGTCAAAGAAGAAATCCTACTTTAGTCCTCTGTGAGCATACACATACTCTTAGGTAATGCTTCAGAGAAATAATGAGGAAATATTGGGGTTTGATCTGCAAAATGAACCAAGGACTAAAGCATTTAAATCTGCCTGTATTTAATTGAAGAAAATCATTGAGCTTTCAGGCAATGATCAAAATCTAAGGAACATCATGAAACAAATTCCAGTTCAGTTGTGGGCTCTATTATTCTGCCAGCCAAACAATCATAGCCCAAAGATAAATGTTTCTCTTTCTAACATCAACATTGGATTTCTTCATTAGTTGTCTTCCAATATCTCAAAGAAATTCAATGAAAAACTTTCTTTTATTACTCCTCAATCTCCCAAAACTTCCAGAGGTGATATTTTCCTTGGGTCGTCTTCTCCACTGCATCTCCAAACTACATGAAACCTTTGGCCCTTCTACACTGTATTTCATTCAATTCAAATTACAAATCAGACAACTGGAAGATGCTATATAACATATTATCATCATAGAATTAATTTACCTTCCAGTACTTTTATTATTATCCATTTTGTGGACAATTCCAGGGCAGGATTACTACAAGAGCAACAATTTCAAAAGTAACTAAAAGACACTGATTTTCCAAAAATCAAATACTTCAGTTTCAGTCTTCTCATCTGCATGTGGTGTGCTAAAGTCTCATCTGTTTGTTTCATTGACTATTTGGTTTTGTCTATAATCCATGTGTCATCTTCTTCAAAAGGCTGAGAAGCAAAGATAAGAATCCTCTTTCTTTCTAAGTAATGCTAACTATTTGTTCCATATTTAATGTACCTTTGTGGATGATGAGGGGTTCCAGACCGAAAATGTTGACTGTTTTTCTTTCTAGAGCTGCTGCCTTACCTACTCAGTGTTTGCAAAATTTTATGTTTTTTTTTTCTTTCACATATACAAGGTCTGATTTATTTTCATTTGCAGTATATTTATTGCTCTTGGAAATTTTTATATATTAGTTCATACTTTTCAGAATACAAATGGAGGCCATTCAGCCTATCAATTCTGTACCAGTTTTCAGAGAACTCACATCAGCTTCATTCCCCACTATCTCCCTGTAACCCCTTCTCTTTCATATACAGGATTAATGCCTGTGTAAGGGGTTTCTTCTTTTATGTTACTGCTGAGGCTAATAAAATGGCTTCTCTGTGATGTTAACTGCTGGTACAGTGGTTCTCTCTCTAGCAGCTTGTTTGGGTTATAATTACCAATAAAGAGAATTGTATTCATTTGCTAACAAATTGGGATAGATGTTATTCTTTCTTGTATGTCTATAAGATATTGTTTTTGCTGGCTTTGGGGCAGAAGGCACAATGGGGACAGAGAGAGGAGACACGATGTTGTAAGCTGGGCGACGGAATGGACCCCAAGCGGGAGTCTGAGGCCCAGGGTCTTCAGCGAGGAGAGGAGACGAGGACAGACTCATGTGAAGTGTCTGGTCGACCACTGTGGTTGGTCCCAGGCAGCAGGCCGAAGAGGTCGGAGGGGATCAAACAGTGGAAAGAAGATTCCGTTAATTAAGCTCCAATTGTTGTGCACGAAGTGGTTGAAATTTAATAAGTTTGGCACTTCTTACTTTCCTTTTTCTTGTATCTGTATTATATAGTTCCAGTAAGATCTATAAAGTGTAATCGCTTAATCACATATGGGGTACTGTCTGTAATTTGGCGGGGTGGGGTACATCACACAGCATCTACACAAACTCGATTACAGAGTTTGGCGGGGTCGAAGGCTGCTCCCCCGAGACGGAAGCGAGCTGAGTGAGCCCAAGGCCTACCGGGGGCTACACCTGATTTTCCTGCCACTACCTCCATCAATAATAGTATAGAGTAGACAAATAACCCATCAGCATATCTTTGTGATATGGTAGGAAAATAAAACATTTGATAACAACGACAACATACAAGCTCCACATTGAGAGCACCTGAGCTCAAGTTTGAACCCAGTGCTCCAGAGCTCTGCAACAGCTGTATGAAATTCTGACCACTTTACACATTGTGATCAGGCAGCTGATTCATATGAAATGTCATATGCAATATTTCACATCAAAACATATCAGGCATGTTGTCAAATCTCGGCACACATGATATTAGAATCAAGCCTACCTTTCGGGTCATCTTGCCTGAATGTCTTTGCTTACACATCCGTATAGGTTTGGCTGTGGCCAAGCTATCAAAATCATTTGCTTTACTCTCACAATGAAAAAGATCATAATCAGCTCCAAACAATGTATTATTCTCGGATAACCTTTCTTGATTTTCACTGACTTTAGAGATCGATTACCCCTTGGAAGATGTGTCTAGGAGACTTTGGTTTCCCTAAGTTTCATTCAGGTATGCATCTCCTTTGGCCAGGGTTAAGGAAATTCATCCAATATAATTCAGCAAGATATTATTAACACTTCTGTGATAATCTTTTCTGCATCCATTTGCCCATTCTATTGTCTTTTTTGCAAAATATTCTAACTGACATCACAGAAACTGCACAATAACCTGCATGACAAGAAGGCTCTGGGTAGTCAGAACTGTCCAATGCATCACTGGCATCAGCCTACCTGACATCACGTACATAAATGCAGAAAGGTACCAGAAAAAAAGCCCATAATATCATGAAGGATCCAACTCCTCCTAGTTCATTGACTATTTGCCCACTTCCATCAGGGAGAAAGCTACATAGCATCAACACCAGGACCGCCAGAAACAAAAGCAGTTATTTTCCCCAAGCAGTAAGGCTAATTAACACTTCCATCCAGTAACACACCCCAACAATAACACCACTACCACTACTTTATCATTTCCTGTTACAGTCACCTTATGTACAAAGACTCCTGTGCCTAACATCACTTTATAGACCAATCTACATATGTAGATAAGCTATCTTAAGTATTTACATTTATTGTGTTATTTATTCTTGTGTTCTTTATCTCATCGTGTTTCTTTGTGTGCTGCATTGGATTTGGAATAACAATAATTTTGATCTCCTTTGTGATTGTGTACAGAAAATGACATCAAACAATCTTGAAGATGAAAATGTCACTCACGAATCCTGGAGAAACCTTGCTGACATCCATACAGAAGTTCAATGTTTCAATATGGTTTCTATATTTTATGTAAACTATTTTTGAACCTCTTTCTTTCCACTCCAAGATTCCTTTGTTTAATTTATTGTTTTCAAGATTCTTCCAACTCTGAAGAAAGTCTATTCAACAAGATAGAGGAGATAAGACCTCTCGATCCCAAGAATAAATTGCAATTTTATCATCTCTATGATCATTCTCAGAAAGTTACAGTAGAGAGATCCTCCACTGGACAGGGTCGATCATGGACGATGCATCCCAGATGTCAATGTGAGCGAGTACACAAGGGCAGTACAACATGGAGAACAAGCTGTTGCCCTTGTAGCAGGCTCTCCCTCTCCATGCAGCTGATGAACCTAAAGGAACAGCAGATGATGATACAGTTTGGCACCAGCAGCATCGCAGGAATTGCTAGTCAGCACTGAATTCAAAATAGGACTGCCTTAGCAACTCCACATCTGGATTTTTCCTCCTTGTTTACTCACAAAGCCTTCCTCATGAGTGGGTATAGTCACAAGTCTGTGGCGGTTTGAGAACAGAGTTTTTTTTTCTCCTAGATGAGCTGCCAAACATGGCTGATGAGCCCTATCTGACAGAAGTGCATGGTTTTAAGGCACCAGTATCCCTCCTTTGCCTCTTTTGTCAATAGAAATGGTTCCGCCAGGCTCAGCAACTAAACGACACATGAAGGCCAGGAACTGGACTTGATTGTCAGAGGCTATTTGAGATGCATGCCACTGGGCACATTTAGTATGTAGTAGAAGCTTATTCCATTACCTCCCCTGTCCATTACACCCTTAAAGTTACAATAATTGTTCAAGTATTTGGCCTACAACAATGTCAGTTGCTCACAATTGATGGCTGGGTTTAGCGGGATTGCATTAAAATCTAGCTCTTTTGAATAAAAACGTACCTTGCTGGGAACATTTAATATGTCAGGCAGCATCTGTGGAAAGAAAAATAGTTCACATTTCAGCCTGAAGACCAGTTGTCAAGACATAATCTGCTGTGTGTTTCCAACATATTGTTTTTATTTCTGATGTCCAACATCAGCAATTTTTATTTTATTTGTTTATCCTGTCATTTTTATCGTCACTAACAGTGGTAACTCCAATATTTTCATTTTGCAGTAAACTTTCACTCAGGTTTGTCTCATTTCCATGAAATACTATGATATTTTAACTCTGCTGTTTATCATCCTTGCAACAACACATTCCCAGTACAGTTGCCCCTTCACTTTGGAGTTATCTTCATGGTGAAGAACTACTTTGGGAATCTCATTCACCACCACTGGTACAGTAAAAGGCCGAGATGGTTACCACCTTAAACAAAATTGACTTCGGCTCTAAAGAGCTCTTTGAGTTTAATTGCATGACAATTATTTGCTATTACAATCAGGAATATATTCTCTCAAATTAAAACAAAGTGTAATGATGTTTGGTGTATCTTTACATTAAGGTTCACATTTTGTGAACAATTAAGCAGAGTTAATCTGTCCATGAAATCAAGAGCCAGCTTACAGTTGAAGAGTTTAACCACTGCAATGACAGGGAATCTGGTGTCAGAAAGATATGCTTTATGCAGCTTATAAGCTTAAACAGCCACTGTCTTATTGCCATAGACTTTATACCTTGAACAGTGAAAGATTATGGTCAAATCGACACTGGTTTTGTAGAGTCCTAGATAGTTTTTAAATGTTTTTACAGAGCAGGGTAGAGAACTCCATTTTGTTCACAAGCGTTAAGGATTTGTGACAATATTAGCCACAGATTCTACTCTCGTCTCAAAAGGCCAAAGCTCATGCACACAACATCAACCAACCACAAACAAACTTTTCTGCCCTAAGTTTCTTTTCCAGTCTTTGTTATCACAAGATTTCATATTTAGTTCTGACATTTTTGAAATCATTTCACTTTTATTTAAGAGATCTATGGATCTCATTACATTACCAGTTCTGTGATAGTCCAGTTCATCTTAATAGTTTTATCATATTAATCAGAGCCAAAAAGCGAAGTTTCTCTCCTGAATCAGCACTATATACAGTTAAAGCTGTCAATATGACTATAAAATTAGTATATTAAAAATAATCCTTTGTATATTTTCAAATTTTAAAAAAATCAAAGAAAATAAGGGATTTTGCAGGTAAGTAAAAATGTGAATTATTCTTGCAGAAAAGGAATTAACATGGAAGAAGAGCTGAAAGGAATTGCACTTGAAGATAGTTGCATCAAAGCTTTTCTTTCTTTTTAAATCTTTTTATTAATTTTTCAAAATTACAAACTCAATAACAAAGTAGGTACACAGAGATTGGAAAAATGTTCATCAACATATATAAAATGAATTTTAAGTAACATAGATATAAAAGACTTCCAAACTCATAATGAGATTAAACACTAAAAAAGAAATAAAAAGAAAAAAATACATATAAACAAAAAAAACCCAAAAGAAAAAAAAGAAAAAAAAACCCAAGAAAAAAAAAACAAAACAGGGCTAGACCAACAGCTTATATCGGACATGTTCAATAATGTCGTTAACTCCGCTCCTCTCCTCATATAATTTAAGTTTAGAAAAAAGATTCGGAAAGGTCAGATTACATCATATGAAAATGTTGCATAAAAGGTTTCCAAGTTTCTTTAAATTTAACCGAAGGGTCAAAAATATCAAAGCTTTTACCTAGACATTGTGAAGGAAAAGCCTATAAAAATGCTGCAGATTTTCACAAATCATCTATTTTCCTTCGAAACAATTCTCAAAATCTGATGTTTTCCATTTAGCAACTGCAAGTTCTTCTTCATAGTGTTATAGAGCCATTAGTTAAATATTCTTTATTGATGGTGAACAAAACACTCACTAACTGATGCTATCTAAAATGTATCAGAAATTATATTAGATGACATACATAGTTTATGAACATGCCTACTGTACATACTCAACATAAACTAATTCCGTTCTGTTCTGAATCAAAGTCTCAGATTCACAGACCATGTCTTCTTTGCTAAGCTCTTGGTTTGCTTATGCACAGAAAGTTTTACAACTCCTTAAGAGTCTCTGCAGAGTCTCTTCACTGTGGGTTTATGGGAGGGTTGTATACAATGGAGTAAAAATGGGCAAGAAGGTGACAGCTTGAGTGACCTCTCCATCTCATTGTTCACCTTCTGGCTTTAAAACAACAGCCTTTCTCAATTCAGGTTTCAACACTTGTGTTATACCGCTCCACCTCTTTAAACTGCTCCTGTCAACCCCATAGTGTGTTAATTTCTTTCACTAAACATCTTTTGCAGTCATCCTTACGAAAACTTTTAAGTGATTCTGGGCAAATTGCTTCTGCTGTTTTCATCTCATTTACTGCATTAAAACAAACCTTTAAATGAAATTTCTATACCTAGATTATCTTTGTTTTCTTATTTGTGAACGTCCTTTCCTGTGTTCATTTCCTGAGGTAAATTCTGCATCCCTGTGTTGCTTTGAATTCCCGTTTGCTTTTTCTCCTCTTGGGAGTTTGACATATTTCATTTTACAGGCTACTTGGAGCTTATTCTATTTCTGGCTTCTTGGGCTTATTCACTGCTTCTTTGTGTCTGAAATTATTGAAGTTTCTTGATCTATCTTTAGATCATGACCAGTTTAATCTAGCTAAAATCCCTTTTGGTCGGTGACTTGGGATACAAAAGTCTTTATGGTACTTTTCCTCTATTAACTCTTTAGTATCATAACAGCCTAACCCAACTTCTGACTAATAGTTTGTTATGCTACTTCTGTTTAAATGTACCATGGGTTAACAGTAAAGAATCATATTCTAGAAGAATTAGAGAACTTTTATTTACAGTAATAAGCAAACACATCTTAACCCAGCCATGTGCTGGAACATTCCGGCAATCCCGCGCATTCTCAGTGCTCTGTCCAATCATGTACAGGCACATCATTGCACATGATATCACCACATCTTCCTTTCTTTAAAAAGAAAAACGATTAACAAATATTAATCAAAGCAAATACATAATTCAACAAGTCTCTATTAGTCTCTCTGGGGGGTTTACGAACATGAGTAGATCTCCTAAGTGGTACACACAGATCTTGTGTTTCCTTGTTATTATTTACATGTTTTGTCTCATCTGTATCCGTTAACTGAATCTCTGAAGTTGGCTCTTTCTTGACGTCTTTGCGATTTCTTCTTACTACTGCTTCCTTCTCTGTTTGGACCACATATGATCTGGGTTGTACTTCTTTAAGTACTGTAGCTTTCTGTGTCCATGTGTTCATTTTGTCTTGTATTCTTACTTCATCTTCCTCACGCAGTTCAGGTAACGTACAAGAATGTCTAACAAAGTATATTTTCAAGTACGCATGCGCCGGTCATGCATGCAGCCTGTTACAGCTGCTCCGACTAGTTTTTTTACTTTTTCTTACTTTTTTAACTTACGTTATTTGTTGTATTTTTTTTCATGGTAACACGTAGAAGCTGCACCCTCTCTAACATGCTGGTGGAGTGAGTTTTGTTTGGGTTTTTAGCGCTGGAAATAGTTACATTCGACACGTCTCATTAGCGGGGCAGCAGTATGGTCACATTGTTCATTCCAGGGACCAGCTGATTGTGCTTATGCCGGCCGGTTTAGCGAACAGAGCGGCGGACGCCCCTGCTGAAATCGGGAGGAAAACACACAGAGGATACAGAGGGGGATCAAAAAGGCGAGGGAAGAGGACCAGGTTGAGACAACAGAGACTTATGGAAAAGAGGAGTCATAAGCCGTGTTGACCTGCTCTGATTATGGGCAATGTGAGATCACTGGGTAATAAAATGGTCAAGTTGACGGCGCTAGCCAGGAGTCAGTGAACATTTCGGGAGTGCAGTGTGATGTGTTTTACTGAAACATGGCTGCACGAGGACATACCCGACCAAAACTTTTCCGTAGAGGGCTTCCAGACCGTTCAGGATGACCAGAAGTGCACTGAGAGCGGTAAGCGTAAGGGAGGGGGGCTTGCTGCTCTGGTTAACAACAGATGGTGCAATCCTGGTCATATTACAATCAAGGAACGTGTTTGTAGCCCGGATATTGAACTTTTGCCATTGGACTCCGGCCATACTATTTGCCAAGGGAAATCTCACATGCAATTAGGGTTACACGACGGCGTGTAACATCATTTACACCATTGGGCACAGGAGTACATTCAGCTAGAGACTCATTTCACCGGGATGCAGCACTGAGTGTCATGGGAAGTCATTCCTGCCTGTGGCCATCAAACTTTGCAGCTCCTCCCTTGGAGGGTCGGACACCCTGGGCCAATGGGCTGGTCCTAGACTTATTTTCATCTGGCATGGTTTACATATTATTATTTGATTGTTTGTGGTTTTGTATTGCTATGTTTGTACTCTGTTCTTGGTTGGGCAGCTGTAATGAAACCCAATTTCCCTCGGGATCAATAAAGTATGTCTATCTATGTCTATCTTTGCTTTGTGTTCATCTTTCCATCTTTTCACTTGTTCACTTTCCTCTGTTCTCAGAAGGCTCTCATCCACTGGCAGATTGGATCTCAAACGTCGTCCCATCAAGAGCTGAACAGGCAAAAATCCACATTCAAGTGGAGTACTTCGTTACGCTAACAAGGCTTTATAAGTATCATTTCCACTATCTTTTGCTTTGTGCATCGGTTTCTTGACAATTCCTACCGATTTCTCAACTAATCCATTAGACTGAGGGGAAAATGGACTAGATGTTGTATGAACAAAGCCCCATTCATGAGCAAAATGTTTCATGCATTCACTACTGAATTATGGACCATTGTCTGTGAAAACTTCATCAGGTACACCATGTCTTGAAAAAACCAATTTCATGCATGTAATTACATTTTCTGCAGTCGTTCTGCCCAGACAACACACTTCAGGATACAATGAGTAGTAATCTATTATTAATTAGATAGTCTTTGTAGTTATTAATAAAAAGATCAACACCTACCTTCTGATAAGGTCTCTGAGGAATTGGGTGTTGATGCAGTGGCTCCTTAGGGTTGCTAGGTTGGTACTTAAGGCATATTTGACAAGACACCAATCCTGCAATATCCTGATTCATCCTGGGCCGAAACCTAACTTCCCGTGCCCTTCTCTTACATTTTTCAATGCCTAGGTGGCCTTCATGAATTTTATCAAGCATTTCTTTATGGAGACTTTCAGGTATAACAATTCTACTACCTTTGTACAATATCCCATCCACAACAGACAGTTCTGATCTGTGGTTCCAATAATCTTGTACTACTGAGGTACAGTCATACCTTTTATCCGGCCATCCATCCACTACCACTTGTATTACCTGATTGAGAATTTTGTCCTTCTCTGTCTCCAGACGCAGCAGTTCCAACTTTTTGGGAGCAACAGGTACAGTTTCTATGACCATATCAATGAATACCTGAACATCAATAACATTCCTGTGGCTGTCTTATGTTGTTGGATCCACAGCTCTGAAAAGTGTGTCAGCCGCGTACATGAATTTCCAGGTGTGTATGACACATTCAACGCATATCTTTGCAATTTGATCATCATTCGCTGAATTCGCAAAGGACAGTGGCTTAAAGGTTTGTTAAACAACGCAATCAATGACTTATGATCGGTTTCAACATCAATAGATTGCCCTGACACAAACTGATGAAATCTCTCACAAGCAAACATAATGCAGAACAATTCTTTTCCAATTTGGGAGCACCTTCTTTCTGGATCAGACAATGAACGAGATGCATACGCCACTGGTAGCCATTCCTGATCATGTTTTTGGAGTAATACTGCCCCTAAACCTGCTTGAGATGCATCACACGAGATTTTGATGGGTCTCTCAGCGTCATAAAATTTCAACACAGGTTTCTTTTGTGAGTACTTTCTTGAGATTTAGCCATGCCTTCTCCTGTTCATGGCTCCAGCTTCATTCATTACTCTTTTCTGTTAGCTGCCTCAATGGAGCAAGCTGTTCCGAGAGATCAGGTATAAATTTTCCCTTAGGTTAACCATTCTCATAAACCTCTGAACATCCTTTTTACATTGCGGTCTTGGCATGTTCTCAATAGCAGAAACCTTCAATGGATCAGGACGCACACCCTCCTTGCTGATGATATCACCTACAAATGTAAGTTCAGTCACTCCCAGATGACATTTGTCTTTATTCAATTTCAGGTTAGCCTTGCATGTTGCCTCAAAGACTTGTCTGAGTCTGGCGTCATGTTCTTGTTTAGTCGATTCCCAAATAATAATATCATCCATGGATGTACCTACGCCCTCAATGTGCTCATATAACATGTGAATGGTTTTATGGTACACTTCAGGAGCTGATGCAATTCCAAAAGGGAGCCAGAGAAAATAGTATCTGGCAAAAGGAGTGTTAAAGGTACACAATTTTGAACTCGGTTCATCTAACTGGAGTTGCCAGAATCCGGAGGTTGCATCTAATTTACTAAAATACTTTGCATTAGCAAACTGTGACATAATTTCTTCAAGAGTAGGCAATTTGAAATACTCTCTTTTAATGGCCCGATTCAAGTCTCTTGGATCTAAACAAATCCTCAGTTTTCCATTTTTCTTGTCAACAATGACAAGCAAAATGACCCATTCAGTTGGTTCATCAATTTTTTTTATGACTCCTAGCTTTTCCATTCTGTCTAGCTCTGTTTTCAGTTGATGACATAATGCAGAAGGTACTTTTCTGCATGGATGTATTGCAGGTTGTACTGTATTGTCAGTTTTAATCAAGTGCTCTCCTGGAAGACAACCAAGGCCTTTAAACAAGTCTTCATACTCTTTCAGCAAGTCACTGCATTCTGACTTTGTGTGGGTAAACAGAACTAAAATTCTTTTTACCAAATTAAGTCTTTCACATGCAGATTAACCCAGAATTGACTGTACATTTTTTGGCACAACCACAAATGAAGGCGTGTGCACAATATATTTGTGTGATACTATTGCTACGCATGTTCCTTTAACTGGAATGCCTGCACCTGAATACCCAGTCACTTTTATATTTGTCTGATGTAACTTCGGTCTTGGCTTTAAACATTAACTCGGATTCTGCAAGAACATTTACTTGCACTCCAGTATCAAATTTAAACAGAATATTGTTTTGATTCACTTGCAACAAAGTTGTCCAGTAATTCTTGTGTCAACATCTGGAAGTGGGAATCATGGCCGGTTGTACCATCTCCCCGCTAACCTTCACCAAGGCCACGGAGGTGATCATTAGAGCATGTCGATGGGTGGTTGGAGGACAGCGCATAAAACCTGGCCTGAGGCTGCCGCCTATCAGAGCATACATGGACGATCTCACAACACTCACCATGACCGAGGCTTGTACTGTACGTTTGTTGAGAAAGCTTCAAGGGAACATCGAGCAGATTCAGCTGAAGATCAAGCCGAGCAAGTCCAGAAGCATCTCTATTGTCAAGAGGAAGCTGGTAGACCAATGCTTCTACATGGGTGATGAGATGATTCCAACAGTCTTCGAGAAGCCTATGAAGAGCCTAGGTCGGTGGTATAACACATCCCTCAAAGACACAGAGCAGGTAGATCAGCTTAGGAAGGATACCGTCAGTGGCCTCGAGAGCATCGACAGAACCACACATCCTGGCAAGTTGAAGCTCTGGTGTATGCAATTTGTGCTCCTTCCATGCCCCATGTGGCCTCTAACCCTGCATGAAGTTCCAATCTCGAAGGTGGAAAAGCTGGAGAGACTGATCAGCTCATACGTAAGGAAGTGGCTTGGTCTTCCCAGGTGCCTCAGCAGCATAGGGCAAAGGAGTCCTAGAGCTACCCATTTCCAGTCTTTCAGAGGAGTACAAGTCCGCCAAAGTAAGACTGGAGGTTATGTTAACAGAGGCGAGTGATCCATTTGTAGCACAAGCTGCCCACATCCTGGATACTGGGAGGAAATGGACTCCATCAGAAGCAGCCATAGAACCATAGAACCATAGAAACTACAGCACAGAAACAGGCCTTTTGGCCCTTCTTGGCTGTGCCAAACCATTTTCTGCCTAGTCCCACTGACCTGCACACAGACCATATCCCTCCATACACCTCCCATCCATGTATCTGTCCAATTTATTCTTAAATGTTAAAAAAGAACCCGCATTTTCCACCTCGTCTGGCAGCTCATTCCATACTCCCACCACTCTCTGTGTGAAGAAGCCCCCCCCTAATGTTCCCTTTAAATTTTTCCCCCCCTCACCCTTAACCCATGTCCTCTGGTTTTTTCCCCCCTTGCCTCAGTGGAAAAAGCCTGCTTGCATTCACTTTATCTATACCCATCATAATTTTATATACCTCTATCAAATCTCCCCTCATTCTTCTACGCTCCAGGGAATAAAGTCCTAACCTCTTCAACCTTTCTCTGTAACTGAGTTTCTCAAGTCCTCGCAACAACCTTTTAAACCTTCTCTGCACTCTTTCAACCTTATTTATATCCTTCCTGTAATTTGGTGACCAAAACTGAACACAATACTCCAGATTCGGCCTCACCAATGCCTTATACAACCTCATCATAACATTCCAGCTCTTATACCCAATACTTCGATTAATAAAGGCTAATGTACCAAAAGCTCTCTTTATGACCCTATCTACCTGTGACGCCATTTTAGGGAATTTTGTATCTGTATTCCCAGATCCCTCTGTTCCACTGCACTCCTCAGTGCCTTACCATTAACCCTGTATGTTCTACCTTGGTTTGTCCTTCCAACATGCAATACCTCACACTTGTCTGTATTAAACTCCATCTGCCATTTTTCAGCCCATTTTTCCAGATGGTCCAAGTCCCTCTGCAGGCTCTGAAAACCTTCCTCACTGTCTACTACACCTCCAATCTTTGCCGAGCAAGCAAAGGCGGCACTCAAGCACAGGGGCATTGTGGGCCGAGTGCAGCAAGGGAGGAGTGGTCTTGGCCTTGGGGACAGTACACCAGCCTGGAACAAGGCTGCTCCGTCTCAGAGATGCAGGCTCGTGACGCAGGAGATACGTCGGCAGGAGGAGGGGGCAAGGTGCGCAAAGGCCATCGCTCAGGCAAGGCAAGGGCAATGGATGAGATGGGAGGGAGTGGAGGAATGAAAGATCTCCTAGAAAGAGCTGTGGGAGATGGGGCCATTCAGAGCGAGCTTCACCATCAGGGCTGCCTACAATGTCTTTCTGTCTCCCATGAGTCTCAGCCAGTGGTTTGGAGAGGACCCCACATGCTCCCTCTGCCCGACTTCAGCAACACTAAAACACATTCTGGTGGGCTGCAAGACCAGCCTTACTCAAGGCCGATACACCTGGCGGCACAATCAGGTGCTAGGGTGTCTTGCAGCAGTGCTGGAAAGTCAGCAAATGAGTGTCAACGCTCTCCCTCCCCCTTCATCCCGCTGGCCATTAACAACAGTTGTCTGGGAAGGTGAGGGTCAAGCCAGACTCGATACACTGAGACCAGACATTGAGCGGCTAGGCGGGGCACGTGTTTGGAAGATGGTGGCAGACTTAGGCCAGAGGCTTTGCTTCCCAACTGAAATCACGGAAACCAACCTCAGACCAGACCCTGTGCTATGGTTGGCCTCACTCCATCTCATTTATATCATCAAGCTTACAGTGCCCTGGGAAGATGCAGTGGAGGAGGCCTACGAGCGCAAGAAGCTGAGGTATGCCGATGCGCAACAATGTGGCTGGAAAGTGAGGGTCTGACTGGTCGAAGTAGGCTGCAGAGGATTTGTAGCCACATCAACATCAAGTGTAGTCAGTGGCTCTGGATGAAGAGAAAGGATTCCATCTGGGCCCCCAAGTGAGTGAAAGGCATCTAGGAGGTGAGCCCGGGATGCCAGGATTCACTGCTGAACCCTCCAGAGGTGTCGTGGGCCCATCAGCGAAACACTGACGAAAGAGAGCACCCACTTGATAACCCAGAAGATGCCACCACTCACTTGGCCACCCCGCAAAGTCTAGGCAGCATGTCTCAGGAGTGCAAATAAGAGATATTAACATCTAGTCCTACATAACATACCTTTATTTTCACAAAGCACACCTATATAAGATTCCTCACGTTCATCTTCAAGCACAGCATTTATTTGTTTCATTTTATTTTCCTTCTTTCTACTTCTACAACAGCGTGAAAAATGATTAATCTTACAGCAGCCATTGCAAATCTTGCCATATGCGGGACACTGATTTGGACGATGTTCCCGTGCACAGCGATCACATGACTTTTTTCTTTCCAATGCCGTCTTGCTCTCTGTTGGTTTTGTCAACGTATTATTATGTTTCTTGATGTATTTGTGCTTTTTTACAGCACTTACATTGCAGTTTTCAACAAGAAGCCCTTCAGTCTCAACATCACAGTCTCAGAAGCTTTGCAAAGCGCCAAAGCTTTTTCAAAATCTAAACTTTGCTCTCTCAACAGCCTTTCTCTCAGAGCATTATCTCAAATGCCACCAACAAGTCTATCCTTAATGAGAGAGTCTGTGAGCAATCCAAACTCGCGTGTCTACTATGCTTTCTTAACCCAGTGACATACTGATCAATTGTTTCAGCAGCTCACTGCGCACATATGAAGAATTTACATCACTCATACGTTAAATTATGCTTAGGTATACTAAATACTTCAAATCTGTCCATTATCAACTTTAAATTGAAATTATCTCCATCTTCAAAGACAAAATTATTATATACCTCTACTGCGTCATCCCGATTACATGAAGCAAAAACGCAGCTTTGGTTTTTCCCGATCTTTCTTCATAATTGATCGCCAATAAGGACAGTTCAAACTGTTGCTTGAATATTCTCCAATCCTCAGCTACATTGCCAGTCAGCTGAAGTTTTGGTGGGGGTTGTAAACCTTCCATTTTACCATTTACAGTTTGAACTTTTTTCTTCTTCTCTTTTTTTTTGATTATCTTCGATTCTCCCTTATTATTCTTCCAGAACCACTCCTGACACCATGTTATGTTACTTCTGTTTAAATGTACCGTGGGTTAACAGTAAAGAATCATATTTTGGAAGAATTAGAGAACTTTTATTTACAGTAATAAACAAACACATCTTAACCCAGCCACGTGCCGGAACATTCTGGCAATCCCGCGCATGCTCAGTGCTCTGTCTAATCATATATTGGCACATCATTGCACGTGATATCACCACATAGTTTATTCACATTTTTACTTAGACATTAATTAATTGATCGAGTTGGACACGACCTTTAAATTTGGTCTATAATTGGAATGTTTAATAGATATATCAGAACACAAAGAGAGTATTGTCCTTTTTTGCAAGGAGAATGAAATATCAATTTAGAAGTCTTGCTTTATAAGTGTATAAAAAATTGATGAGAATATAGCTGGGGTGAGAGTGAGGGTGAGGGTGATCTCTGAAATTCAAATTTGAAGGATTGTGGAGGTAGGGATGGCAGGATATAATGAAGAAGATGGAAGTAGCAAATGGGAGATGGTATTGGATAATAGTAGAAACATGGAGGATGGTTAAGAGATGTTGTGGGTGCAAACCCTTTAAGAGATGGGGCACTCTTAGTTTTTTGTAATATTAGTAAACAATGTGAAAAATCATAAGGATTAAAAGTTGTGGGAGGAAGAAAAGTGACATCAAGAGATTATATTGAATGGCACTGGTTTTGTGGAGTAATCATGGAGTGCTTCTAGATATTTCTATAGACCACATTAAAAGTAACAGCTGGTGGAAAAGTCACAGACAGCATATATTTAAAAAGGCTTTGTAATGGAGTGAGAAGAGATAATTTATTGGTGTTGCTTAAATTTGATGGAAAAAAGTTTCTTGGTATGGTTAATTTAAGTTATATGAATTATATGGTTTGAGTCTATATGCTGCCCCCTCTGAGCTGTTTTCAGTACCAAAAATTTGGGCATGTAGCAGCTGTGTGTAGGGGTAAAAAGTGGTGTGGTAGATGTGGTGGAGAATGTGATTATGGTAATTGTGGAAAAGGCATTAAGCCAAAATGTAGCAATTGTGGATGGGAACATAGCTCTGTTTATGCTGCGTGTCTTGTATACAAGAAAGCTGTGGAAATACAATATGTTCAGGTAGAAATGGACATAGCACATGCAGAAGCTCTTCAGAAAGTACAGAAGCCAGTATCAATGGGAACTATTAATATTTGGAATACATAGATTAAAGTCTATGTGTAATGTACATGATTTTTAAACAAAGGATATGTTGATTGTTGATCAACTAAAGTTTGTTACCTTCATGGCAGATGTGGTAAATTATACAGCACAAGTTAAAAGTAAGACAGAAAAAAATCTAATTATGTTAAAAGCTGCAGAAAAACATCTAGAGATAAAAGACTTGACTCTAGAAGTTAATGTTATCAAGGAGGAGTAAATGTTCAGACTTCAAAGAAGGGTTCTTAATTTTTATTTTTTTTTACAATGGAATGCTCAAAATTTGTTAGCTAATGGTCAGGGGATTTAATGCTTATAGTACTATGAGGTTGTAGTGGCACAACTATGAAAGGGATGAAGGAGGAAGACTTTCTGGAAGTGAAGTATTTGACGTGCCCGAATGATGCTCAGTATGTGGAGATAATGCTTCTTATGATGGTCTGCCAACCACAATTAAGCATTACTAGAAGAAGAAGATGAGAGTACAGCAGCAGTTTTGGTGCCCTTATTTAAGGAAGGATATATTGCTGCAAGGTCTTTTCAGAAATTGCTCAGTATATTTATTCTAGACTTATTTTATTACGAAAAACGGAGTGGAGTTATTTTGCTACAAAAATGTGGCAAGATCTTATTGAAACACATGCCTCCAGGGAGTTAAATGAGAGCTGCTAGACCGATGCACTTTTGGAGAAATGTAGTACAGGGAGCATTATTTCTGAGTGAGCAGCCTCTCACTTAAGACTGAAGTGAGAAGGATTTTCTCTTCTCAGATTGTTTTGAATGTTTGGGAGTCTCTGTGCCAAAGGGTCGAAGAAGTTGAAATGGATAGTCATACTATCTGAGATGGTCAGACTTTTGACTCCAAAGTATGTGGGGGAACAGGCAGGAAAGTGAACGTGAAGCTAAGTTTAAACCCATATAATTATGCCAAATGGTTTAACAGGCTTTGTGAACTGCATGTCTCTGCTGCTCCCATTCCTTTGCATCTTTAGTGTCTGCCAGTGTCCAGTCGGCTTCATTCAGCATAGTCTGCAGGTGGTGACAGGAAACAGAAAGAGTGCAGCTGCTACTCAGCTCCAGTAACCCAAATTTCCAGATTTAATCTTGACCACCCACATCTCCCACCTCCCTCCTCCACTCTCCCCCCCCCACCCCGGTCACCATACGGGTATACGGGTTTCCAGGGTGCTCTGGTTTCTTCCATGTCCCAAAGACATGTTGATTAGTAGAGTAATTAGTGAATGGGGGATGGGAATCCTCTGAGAACTATCCTCGGCTTATTGTTTTTTTACAGGCCCCATTCTATGGTGGATAGTTGGTGCTATGTTCCCTGAAGGTGGAATCTCATGTGGATAGGATGGTGAAGAAAGCTTTTGGTATGCTGGCCTTTATAAATCAGAGCATTGAGTATAGGAGTTGGGATGTAATGTTGAAATTGTATAAGGCATTGGTAAGGCCAAATTTCGAGTATTGTGTACAGTTCTGGTCACCAAATTATAGGAAAGATGTCAACAAAATTGAGAGAGTGCAGAGAAGATTTACCAGAATGTTATGTGGGTTTCATCTCCTAAGTTACAGAGAAATGTTGAACAAGTTGGGTCTTTATTCTTTGGAGCATAGAAGGTTGACTTGATAGAGGTATTTAAAATTATGAGGGGGATAGAGAGACTTGACATGGATAGGCTTCTTCCATTGAGAGTGGGGGGAGATTCAAACAAGAGGACATGAGTTGAGAGTTAAAGGGCAAAAGTTTAGGGGTAACATGAGGGGGAACTTCTTTACTCAGAGGGTGGTAGCTGTGTGGAACGAGATTCCAGAAGAAGTTGTTGAGGCAGGTTCGATGTTGTCATTTAAAGTTAAATTGTATAGGTATATGGACAGGAAAGGAATGGAGGGTTATGGGGTGAGTGCAGGTCGGTGGGACGAGGTGAGAGTTTGGCACGGACTAGAAGGGCCAAGATGGCCTGTTTCCGCACTGTAATTGTTATATGGTTATAAGGTTGTATTCTATGTTTTAAGAAAATAGGATTTGTACATTGAGTCCTGTATAGCCATGTGAACCATCTTTCATCCTCCTCACCTCAGTAACTTCTCATGCTTTCAGTGATACTAAATATTAATATTAGAAATTAAAACTGTCTTCTCCAATTTCTGAAGTGGCTCTTCATTTTAGTGTTACAAACAAGAGTCTAAACAGCATTTGAGTCTGATCAGTCATTCCAGCAGGTCTTTTTTTGTAACAGTTCCATAAGATATAGGAGCAGAAGTATGCCATTCTGCCTATCGAGTCTTCTCTGCCATTCAATCATGGCTGATCCAATTGTTCCAGTCATCCCAACCCCCTTGCCTTTCCCCCCATACCCTTTGATGCCCTGGCTAATCAAGAATCTATCTATCTCTGCCTAAATGTACCCAATGTCTTGGCCTCCACAGCCGCTCGTGGCAACAAATTCCACAGATTTACCACCCTCTGACTAAAGTAATTTCTCTGTATCTCTGTTCTAAATGGACGTTCTTCAATCCTGGACTCATACCCTCTTGTCCTAGACTCTCCTTCCATAGGAAATAACTTTGCCACATCTAATCTGTTCAGGCCTTTCAACATTTGGAATGTTTCTATGAGATCTCCCCTCATTCTCCTGAACTCCAGGGAATACAGCCCAATAGCTGCCAGACGTTCCTCATATGATAACCCTTTCATTCCTGGAATCAGTCTCGTGAATCTTCTCTGAACCCTCTCTAATGTCAGTATATCCTTTCTAAAATAAGGAGCCCAAAACTGCACACAATACTCCAAGTGTGTTCTCACAAGTGCCTTGTAGAGCCTCAACATCACACCCCTGCTCGTATATTCTATACTTCTAGAAGTGAATGGCATCATTGCATTCGCCTTCTTCACCACTGATTCACCACTGATTCCCCTTTATTAAAAACCATCTGTGTTCTGATGAAGGGTCTCTGACCTGCAGAGTTCCTGCACCATTTTGAGTGTGCTACTCTGGATTTACAGCATCTGCAGCATCTTCAGTGTTTTAATCAAATTCTAGTATTTCAACAAGCACTTAATCTATCCAAATACAAAGTCAAAGTCAGCAATCCATTGGTTATTAAATGCTCTGAGGCATGTCACAGTTAAATGCCAGATCGACATTCCAATATGTTTCAGATTAGCATGTGTGGAACAATTAGCTCCAAGGCATCTGAGGCATCATATATGCAAGCACCATACAGAAATTAGCATTCACAGATCCAACAGGAGATTCAGGATTTATCACTTACAGACTTGCCATGAGATCACTGAAGTACATGGAGAATAGATGATTGAAGTCATTGGTGTGGAATGTACACTCTAGAGTGCTTCCTCTATGAAGAGTTGAATGACAAATTACAAGACTATATTTTGTTCACTGGTGCTATATTAATGCCACTTTATTATTATGAATGTGGTGTTGTTTGTCATTTATCTGCAAGATACTTCGAAGCACTACTCATCGAGCTGTTTAAATTATGCAATCAGCACAGTTTATATCTTGATTTAGTGCAAAGCAATGCAGTACTTTGAGGAATGATCCGTCTTGAATGTCTTGAGTGTCTGTTCCAGTTGGAGCCATGGAAGATCATAATTACCAGTTACTCTCTCTTCTTCCTTCTCCTGTTGGGCAAGTTTACAAAACCGCATTTGCACGAACCACCAGGCTGGAGGCCAGCATCAATCCTAGTGATATCAGACTCTCAAACTGACCTCTCATGTGCTAGTAAATGAACTCATAACTCTTGATCTCCCAATCTCTCATGTCATAGCCCTTACACTTTCTTTGTTTACGGGGATTGCACCTTCTCTGCAATTACAACACTACATTTGCATTCTGTTCTCCTTTCTCTACCTTGATGTATAGTTATGTAAGGCACCATTTTCTAATTGGCATAGAAAATAAATAGCATTTCATTGTATCTCTGTACATATGACTGTATTAACTCAACAAGAGAAAAAAAACATTTCTGACCAGTATCAAATTGCCATTGAAAATATTAATGGTTTTAAGGTAAGATAGTTTTTACATATATCATTGAAGTGAGCTTCCTGGCAGGGAGCATCAAGTTTTAGGTCAGGGAATTGGCCTCGAGTGCGTTCCTCTTGACCTGTATGAATAAAGCATTCAAAATGTTAATCAATAAATTTTGTTGAGATCTTTTCCTTTCCCATAAATCTTCCAGTAACATTTGTCTAGCATATTGCCTTTGAGGAGCTTAAAAGCAAAGCTCAGACTTAGTGTGGATAGTGTCTAAGAATGTACCAGCTTATGAGAGGATACTAGTTCGACTAGTTTTTTGCCAGGAAACTGGATTTCAAATGAAATGGAAAAATTTTGTCTAGAAATTATAAAATGCAGATAAAACATGTGTAAAGATGGTATTATTGTAGAGACGAAAACAACTTTCAGTCTGGGACACGGGCAATGAGTTTTGTGAGCATACAACATAAAACGCACTTTGCGCAGACATACAAGTTGTGGACGATGAGTGTGGTTACAAAGAGTAATTAGCTATAATGTTGGGATTCTCAATCAGACCAAAAATGACAAGGAACAGTGATGAGGAATCAGATGACCCCATAAACGGGAAAGTGAGCAGGGTTCAGTCCTTATCTGGCAGTAATGGACATTGTGGTGGAAAAGATAGACACATAGGGTGAAACACAGACACAGAGGTTGTTCAGGGCCGTTTGCAGTAAATAACATAGAAATCCTCATCTGTAAAATGCTGAGAAGTCTGACCCTTTGTACCTGAGACAAAAATCCATCGTAGTTCTTAGCGCTCAACTCCCCAATAAGGGAGGATTCTAATGGGGCTAATTTATATCATGAGGCCCTGAATTCACTGATTTGCTATCAAATATATCAACTCCCATGTGCAATAGCAATGTGAAATACTGCACACATTGTTTGATAATTCAGTCACTACTCTGTGCCCAACGGCCTCCATGTGCAGCAGCATCCCAGGTATAGAGGCATAAAATTTGAAACATTATTAGCCTTTCCTCCACACAGATGATAAACTAACCCCACCCCTTACTTCCTTCTGTGAGGAATTCTGTTTAAATTTAACTAAATCCTTCCTTGTGGTACATTCCTCTTGTGCCCTTCAGAAACAAGTGTATTACATGGACGTAAATGTACAAAAAACATGTGGGCAAGCAATAAAATCATATAACTCACATTCTTATAGATCCAAGGTACAATACATAGATCATTTTGCTGTATAATGTTTGATATTTCCTTGACTCCCACCACCAGTTGCTAGCCATCTCTACACATCTCTCCAGACCCTCTACCAATGATGTCAGGCCAGTTCATCACAGGCCAATAAGTACTGAAATAAAATGAAGTTTCTCCAAACCTCCTGCCCTTGACATAATGGATGCTTCTAGAATGTAACAAAGGAATATGAGATGTCTTGGCTCCAAGTTCACCTCTTCCTTGTTCTATCCTTTTTTTGAGCTGGGTGTGATATTCACATCCACTGCAACTTGATGAGGTCTCAGGATGTGAACAGGTCCGGTTTGAAGATTTGACTCATAGCAGAGAATCTGAAAAGCAGATTCTAGTACCTCCCTTGTTTCCTTTCCCCACATCATAAAACATGTTTATCTCTAACTTTTCCCAGCCATTGATCTGAAATGGTTCCTATGGTTTCCAACTCTGGAGATGCCGCAAAAGCCTTTGAATATTTCTAAAATTTTATGGTTTAATTTCTGGTTTTCAGCATTAATAAAATTCTGCTTTTGAATGCAGATTCCCAACCAACTATGTAATCTGTTTTTACAATATTATCTTATCCCAGTAAAAACATGTTGGTCTTTCATGGCTTATAAAAAAAAATCTGTAAATGATTTTGAACCATTACCTGAAGTAGCTGCATCCACAAAAAATGTGACAGTACACTGAGTGGCTGGGGCTGAATCCTGGCCAATGATTATAGGTTCCCTCCTTCTTAGAGTCCAATTAACAGAGAGGTAAGTGCAGGGCTGCCCCTATGTTAATGGAGCCAATTGATTTGGTGTCCATCTGTTATCTGCAGCTTGAAAGCATTTTCCTGCTGATGCTAATCCACATGGGAAATATAATGTGAGTAACTTCGGGTGGCAATGCAGCGTAGCGGTTAGTACTGTCACTTCACAGCACAGCAACCACTGATCAGAGTTTGATTCCCATCGCTGTCTGGAAGGAGTTTGTACTTCCTATGACCGTGTGGGGTTGCTCCGGGTGCTCTGGTTTCCTCCCACATTCCAAAGATAGACGGTTAGTGTCAGTGCATTGCAAGTATACGGTGTGGATGTGGAAGCGTAGGTAGCCCACAGCACAATACTCAGACTGGGATGAGTGTGGACACAAAACAATGCATTTTACTGTATGCATCAATGTTTTGATGTACATGTGACAAATTTCACTAGTTTCCCACACTATGAACTTCTTTGTCTGTATTTTTATACTATATTTTATATCAGCTCATACAGCACAAAATCAGTCCATTCAAACCACTACCCTACTATACTGTGTCTTTGGGATGTGCAAGGAAACTGGAGCAACAAAAGGTGGGAATATTGTGAGACAAATGTCCTGTCCGGTGCTGTATTGTTCTGTGTCTTTTATTGTACTGAAACCTATGTGGTAACAGGGGACAGGGTAACATAAACACAGGCAGCACCAGCGGTCAAAATTGAATCTGAGTTTCTGGCATTGAGAGGCAGTTCCTCTATTAGCTGTGCCATTTGTGGCAAAATTTTAATCTTCTCAAGATTAGAATTCTTGAATAATGAGTTAAAATTCAGATGTCTTCGGAGCAGAGCTTGCTGATTTTTATATATATATATCTTTATTATGAGATTATCTTTTAATTGTATGTATCCTTTTATATTTGCCTTGTGTAAGATTTTGTTCCACTCCATTAGTTTGTTTTTGAAAGCTGGACCTCAAGCTAAATTTTCAATCTCTCCTGGGAAAGTTTGTATCATAAAAAGGAATATTGCCAAAGGACAACTACAAGCACAATGGAAATGTTGAAGTAGCAGCCATTCACACTGAAATGTGATTTAATAGTAAACACACTGAAAAGGGATGAAAACATTATTGTTATTATTGAACAAATTCCTCAGAACGGCTCCCAGATTGAAACTGTAATTTCACCTGTGAGGCACCAGTATATTACAATCGTTTTCAATGGAAATTCAAGCTGGTTCTGAGACAATTGACTGCTTATGGTGTGTGCACAATTCTGTCAGAGTTGAGTTTTCCCTTCAAATTTCTGCCGATGGCAGAAATTCTCTGAAATTATACCAGTGCCCAAGAAAAGCAGCATGAGCTGTCTCAGTGACTATCATACAGTTACATTCAGATCTGCAGAAATGAAGTTCTTTGAGGGGCTGTTCATAGCTAGAATTAACTCCTGTCTCAGGAAGGAACTAGACCCACTGCAATTTGCCTAGTGTCACAATAGGTCTACAGCAGACGCAATCTCAATGGCTCTCCACACGGGCTTGGATCCCCTGGAATATGCAAATACCTATAGTGTGTCTAGTTGCTGTTTATTGACTACAACTCATCATTTAACACCATCATTCCTTCAGTCCTGAGCAAAAAGCTATAGAACCTAGGTCTCTGTACCTCCATCTGCAAATGGGTCCTCAGCTTCCTAACTGGAAGAGCACCGTCTGTGCAGATGGGAGATAACTTCTCCACCTCGCTGACCATCAACACTGGAACACCACAGGGATGTGTGAACCCATATGGACACAACCTCGCCACTTTTAATTTTCTGTTTTTTTGTACTACTTATTTTAACTTAACTACTTAATATATTTTTCTCTATATTTATTTATCATGTATTTCATTGTACTGCTGCTGCAAAGTTAACAAATTTCACAACATTTTCCGGTGATATTAAACCTGATTCTGATCCTAATTCTGGATGGAAACAGCAAGAGAGCAAGGTCTTCTTATCTTCACTCCACTTCTGTGGGTGCCCGGATCTACAGTCTCTCCCATAAATGGAGCTGGAGAAGCCTGAAGGAATTGCTGGCTGCATAACCTGTGAGGTGGGAAATACCTCACTCCACATTCTGCTATTCTTGTTAGTCTTCTGTGTGTTCTTGGTGTCTATACCTGAGGTTCTCCATACCTTCCTGAATTCTCCTTCGCCATTCTCAGTGGTCAAGGGAATGGGCTTCTGGATAGCCAGTGGTGATGTTGCATTTTTCCAAGCCAGCTTTGAGAACATCCTTGACTTTTTCCTTTGTCCACGTGAAAATTTCCTCCTGACTGAAATAGCTCCCTGAATGTAATTATGGACCCACAGCTGGAGGGGTTGTCATTAATTCACTTAACCTTCTTGTGGATTTGGAGGATTTTGCATAGACTGCATTGGTGTTATTTCTTGAACAACCTGACATACCAGCTAGAGACAGTCCAAGTTTCAGAAATTGTGGGAGGGCTGGGATCACTGAAGCCTAGCAGACCATGAACTTTGTGCAAATTTTAGCATCCACTTATTCAGTTGGCCAGTCAGCACCTACTAGAAGGAAAACTTCAAAGGCCTCTTCAGCTGAAATTCTGCCCTAGGCATAAGCACCCTTGACTCTATCCTACAAGCAACCTCTTCTGACCACTCTTATCAGCTCCCTGACTAACAAGAAGTTAAAAGGCTATGTAAGAAACAAGGCTATTAAAGAAAATATTAAGAGGAGATATACTAAACTGCTCAATTGTGAATATGCCTGTGGTTTCCCTATCCAGAGTTTTGTACTGTAAATCACAAGAATGATTTTACTTGTCTTTATTTGGGCTTGTGTTCTCATGAGAAGCCCATACTGCATTTCATGTCATTTACCTCTAGCACAAAATGGTGGAGGGACCTGTTGAACATATTTAAATCAAAAATTTGGTCCTCACTATTTCCACTATGCTGGTCTTGGTTACAGTACAACCTATTGATTTTCATTCACTCTTTATAAAAAATCTGTACATATTCTATAGAAGCGCTGTGTTCAACGAGGTAATTAACTAAGTTTTTATATTTTGGGCACAGACATAATTTTCATACTTTGCCAGTAAGAACACTCAAAAATAGATTTCTGGAATCATTATGAATAATACTCACCTGTTTTTTCACTGTGTGACAAATAACTTCTTGCTAAAATGAAAATGATATTATGTATTGGTTCATACTAGTGAAAGTTTATTGAAATATCTTTTCTGATTAACTCAGGAATTACAGAGAGAACTTTGATCAAATGAGACCAAAACCCAACATGTTTACATTCAGCTATAATCAGAAACTGAGCCCATTTTACCTGATAGAAGAAGCCATGAATAATAGCAATATTACTTGCTACCATCAAAATGTCGTGAATAATTGGAGCTTAACAATTTCTCTACCTTGCTCAACGCTGATAAGGGCTTTGAGAAAACTTATATGATAGGAGTATTAATGATGCAGCAAAGGAACTCTATCCAGTTTGCTCAATTCAGTAGTTTAGAAATGTTGATCTGAAATTACATTTGGATTTAAATGGGTTCAGGATCTAATATGGGTGACTGAAATTCTTTGTTTCAGTGACATTCCATTTACTATAATTATTGAATAATAAAAAGAAACTTTATATGAATGGGCAACAAACACAAAACGTTAGAGGAGCTCAGCAAGCCAGGCAACATCTATGGAAAGGAATAAAGAGTCAATGTTTTGGACCAAGACACTTCATTAGTGTCTAGATGAAGGCTCTTGGCCCAAAAATTCGACTGCCTATACCTTTCCATAGATGCTGCCTGACTTGCTGAGTTCCTTCAACATTTTGTGAGTGTTGTTCAAGATTTCCAGTCTCCGCAGAATATCTTGTGTATATAAATGTTAGTGTATGTTGAGAGTGAATTTCCATTCACGTGATCTGGTTTCTGCCACAGTCATTATGGTAAGCAAGAGAGCAGGGTCAATGACATTCCTGGCCATCACAGCCAGCTACCTTACCATTATAAAAGATGCATCCCAAGGGAAGTGCTGGAAAATTGGACAGTGAAAGGTAGACGGAAACTGCACACTTATGATGTGTAAGCTTTTTCCAGTAATTCTAGCAGGTGAGGATGATCAGGGCTGTTCTTCCATCCCATGCATCCCCATCATTACAGGAAGCCCGTGCCTGCTTTCTGTTCATCACACCATATATCTTATTTCTAACTTCAAATTCTGTTCCCAGTAGCCTCTCTTTGCATCTCTTTCAAAAGCTGGCTCCTTGCTGTTTATTGAGGTTCATCCTAACAGCACCTGGTGTACAGAGCCATACAGCAATGTATTGGCTCTTCAGCATACTGAGACTATACCAGACATCAAGCAGCTGTCCTATTTTGTTCCCCTTTTTATTCTATGCTTGTACTCCTATACACTAGAGTTAATTTATAGTAATGAATTTACACATAAACCTATTTGAAGGAAGCCCAAGCAATCACATAGAAACGTGCATTTTCCACACATGCGACACTGAAGATCAGGAGGGAATCCAGGTGACTGGAGCTATGAAGCAGCAACTCTACTCAATGTATGGCAGTGCTGCCCAATCATCAGGATGTTAGTTTTGCTACCTGCTTGCTGATCGACCAATTCTTTTGCTGGCTGACAGATAAGAAACAGATCCAGATAGAATAATGCCAAGTTATATTGGAGGTTCATTGAACGTTTCCAACGTATCATGTGAGATGGAAAATCCCGTCTGCTCATAGCTTATTTGCTATGTATATGATATAAAAGACAACTTTTATATAAAGACAATGTCAAGTTCATTGTCATTTACATAATTACAATTATGCAGAGACAGAATGGAAAACGTGTATGCAGCAGCATCATAGGTACATATCATCAGACAGCATAACCAGCATTTACAAGAATAACATAAATTAAGCTCAAGGTTTACAAGAAAGAACACATTTAAACAATGTCCATTTTAAAATGGACATTGTTTAAAATGTCATAGCTCAAGATGGAAATAGTGTCGCTAAACACTAGTGATTAGAGCATCACACGCAAAATGCTGGAGGAACTCAGCAAGATAGGTGACATCTATGGAGGGGAATAAACAGTCGACATCTTGGGCTAAGATCTTTTGTCAGTACTACATCAGACACCTTCCTGTCCTGATGAAAGGACTTGGTATGTAACTTTATCTGTTTATTTGCCTTGATAGATGCTCCCTACTTGCTAAATTCCTCTAGCCTTTTGTGTCTAGTGCTCAATACTTCCAGCACCTGCAGAACTTTTGTCTAGTGATTAGAGCTGTGCCAGTTGACTCAAGAACCAAATGATTGAGTGAGATCAACTATTCTTGAACCAGGTGGTGTGGGAATTCAAGCTTCTGAACCTCCTGTCCGATGGCAGCTGCAGGAAAATGGCATAGCCCAGGTGGTGGGATGTTTGATGATAGATGTTGCCCTCTTGAGGAAGCACATTCTCTAAATTAGAAGCACATTTTCTAATGGTGAGGAAGGATTTTCCCAACTCAAAAATGTAGAAAATGAAGGATGGTTTAATAGGACTATAATTTGAAGGGAACATGTAAAACAGTAATCAAAATTTCACAGTAAGTTGAGGTTTAATGCTCAAATAAATTAAACATTAGCAGGCGGGTGGTGTAGTGGCATTAGCACCAGACCTTGAGGCCAATGGTCTCAAATCTGGCTGGCTCTTTACATACTTTCCATCCAAGCTGGGTTGAGTGTCAAGCTAGCAAATCGGACTCATTAAAAACAGACAAATAGTATGGAAATGGCAAAAATGCCTCCTAATGCATCACGAGGTGTGAAAAGGAGCAAGAAAAAATTAAATATTAAACTGAATAAATTTTCACCATGTGTTTTCAGGAAAATTGCTTCATATAATTCCTGGCAAAGAACAATAAGTTTCTTAAAGGCTACTATTTTGTGCAATTTTGCACATCCTTTTATATATCATTTCATAAAAGTAAACTACAGCTAATAATGAGAGTCATCGAGAGACTATGTGCTGTGTAAAAAATACTTCTTGCCCTGATGCATCACCTTTTAACAATGCCAAAGAATTATGATCAGTTCTAGGATACTCAGCAGGCAAGCTTCTTACTAACTGTAGCAACAAGCAAACTGATTGAAGAACTCAATCAGTCAAGCAGCATCTGTGGGTGAGAAGGAACTGTCAATATTTCCAGCCCTGATGCAGAGTTTGGACCCAAAACATCACTTTCATTCACCCATGGATACTGCTCGATCTGCTGTGTTCCCTCCACAGATTGCTTGTTGCTCTAGATTCCAGAAGCTGCAGTCTCTTGTGTTTCAACAAACTGCGACCAAAACATGAGAAAATCTGCAGATGCTGGAAATCCGAAGGAAAACACACAAAATGCTGGAGGATCTCAGCAGGCCAGGCAATATCTATGGGAAAGAGTAAACAGTTGATATTTTGGGCCGAGACTCCGAGAAATGTTGCATAAGGATTAAATTCTGTACAGTAAATGAAGAATAAATTCCTTAGCCCTCTGAGGCAGTGTCATAAGAAATGTCTCGATTTAACATTCCACTGAAAAATTGCATTCCTGAAAATACCTTAGAAAATCTTGTTTTTGGACAAATGTATTTTTTCTATGACAACAAGAAAGAGCTGAGAATTCTAGATGCATCGAAATTGATGTGCTCCAGATATAACCATGCTTTTCAACAAGCTATTCCAAACTATTGCATCATTGACAATAGTCATAGTCATAGTCATGGTCATACTTTATTGATCCCGAGGGAAATCGGTTTTCGTTACAGTTGCACCATAAATAATTAAATAGCAATAAAACCATAAATTATAAGTTTGATGGCCACAGGCAGGAATGACTTCCTATGACGCTCAGAGTTGCACCTCGGTGGAATGAGTAGAGACTGTCGGCTGAATGTACTCCTGTGCCCAACCAGTCCATTATGTAGTAGATGGAAGACATTGTCCAAGATGGCATGCGACTTGGACAGCATCCTCTTTTCAGACATCACAGTCAGAGAGTCCAGTTCCATCCCTACAACATCACTGGCCTTACGAATGAGTTTGTTGATTCTGTTGGTGTCTGCTACCCTCAGCCTGCTGCCCCAGCACGCAACAGCAAACATGATAGCACCGGCCACCACAGACTTGTAGAACATCCTCAGCATCGTCTGGCAGATGTTAAAGGACCTCAGTCTCCTCAGGAAATAGAGACAGCTCTGACCCTTCTTGTAGACAGCCTCAGTGTTCTTTGACCAGTCTAGTTTATTGTCAATTCATATCCCCAGGTATTTGTAATCCTCCACTATGTCCACATTAACCCCCTGCATGGAAACAGGGATCACCGGTGCCTTAGCCCTCCTCAGGTCTACCACCAGCTCCTTAGTCTTTTTCACATTAAGCTGCAGATAATTCTGCTCACACCATGTGACAAAGTTTCCTACCGTAGCCCTGTACTCAGCCTCATCTGAGTGTGACAATGTGACAAGTTGCCCAGGGATGTCTTGGGCATAAAAGCCAGACAAATTCAGTCATGTTAATTCATCCAATCAGTCTACTCCCAGTAATCAGTAAATGATGTACAATGTCATAGGCAGTGTTGTCATGTTTCCAGTTTGAAAATAAACTTGGTCCAATGAGCTGAATACTAAAGATGAGGTGAAAGTGACTGTTCTTGACATCAAGACAGCATTCAACCAAAGGTAACTTCAAGGAATCCCAGTAAATGAATAAGTAAAGAAACATGCTCTTAGTGTTCCACTAAAACACGGGCCAAGACACTTCTGCTCAGGTCGCTGGAGTGGATTTGAACCTGCAACCTTTCGACTTAGAGACACATGTTTCACTCCAAGGCATATTTGACATGACTGTGGAATAGCAACTAAAAGCAAATATATCCAGTCTCTCTGTGTTTTGCTCTGTTGAATTAAAAGCATATAATGCTATTTTTTTCTGCAAGGGGAACAATTCACTGAATGTGTAAATGTGCTGTAGTTGCTTCTGAATCATTCATGGCTGTAGTTGCCTTTTGTGGTATATATGAGTCTTTATAACTTGGAACAAAAAGGGGACTGACAAATTTGGTTCCTTAGAGGCTGTGGGTCAAGACACTTTTCTGTTCAGCAAGACAGACGTTTGGCACATGGGAAAGTAGGGTACTGAATTAACAGGTATCAGGTCTTTTTAAATACTGTTTCTGATGCAGGTGGTTTACAAGAGACTTGCAATAAAGGCCATGGGCAAGTTCACCAGCAACTTTGTGCTAACTTCCTTTTAACTGGAAATAACTGATGGAGTGAAGACATCTGCAATTTCCAATTTTCATGCTGATGTTGAAGCTGAGTATTTGTATCTAAAAGACATTGAGTGTCAAAATCAAATAACATCTTTAACATATTATAGTTTGATACTTCTCTACAGACCAACATAAACAAAAATTATCAAAGGTTCTCATTCATCACTGCTTCCCAACATTTAATCAAAAGAAGAAATATTTAGAAACATGTTGTCACTCCAAGTTACACAATAGTCGCATCAGAGATGCCACACTTGCAGTCAGCAATCACAATTTCTCTCCATGTTGTACTGTGGCAAATCTTTATTGAAAATACTCCATAAAGAATTTGGGATGTTTTACAATATTAAAGGTATACTGTAGGTAAAAGGTTATATTATTACATTGAGTCTCCTCCTGAGCTTTTGAATTCAAATCTCTGGAATGTAAACCTTCAACATAGGCAAGCCAAAATTTACACAGAAATCATAGTCATAGTCATAGTACTCATAGTCATACTTTATTGATCCCGGGGGAAATTGGTTTTCATTACAGTTGCACCATAAATAACAAATAGTAATATAACCATAAATAGTTAAATATGAATATGTAAATTATGCCAGGAAATAAGTCCAGGACCAGCCTATTGGCTCAGGGCGTCTGACCCTCCAAGGAGGAGTTGTAAAGCTTGATGGCCACAGGTAGGAATGACCTCCTATGACGTTCTGTATTGCATCTCAGTGGAATGAGTCTCTGGCTGAATGTACTCCTGTGCCCAATCTGTACATTATGTAGTGGATGGGAGACATTGTCCAAGATGGCATGCGACTTGGACAGCATCCTCTTTTCAGACACCACCATCAGAGAGTCCAGTTCCATCCCCACAACATCACTGGCCTTACGAATGAGTTTCTTGATTCTGTTGGTGTCTACTACCCTCAGCCTGCTGCCCCAGCACACAACAGCAAACATGATCGCACTGGCCACCACAGACTCGTAGAACATCCTCAGCATCGTCCGGCAGATGTTAAAGGACCTCAGTCTCCTCAGGAAATAGAGACAGCTCTGACCCTTCTTGTAGACAGCCTCAGTGTTCTTTGACCAGTCCAATCTATTGTCAATTTGTATCCCCAGGTATTTGTAATCCTCCACCATGTCCACACTGACCCCATTAGGACGGCAGATATGTTATTTTATCATAATAATGGAAACTATCTACAGTAATCATATTTTTTAGCATTTGGCCTATAGCCCTATATGCCTTGATGATTCAGGTCCTCATCCAGATACCTCTTAAATGTTGTCTATCTCCAACACCTCCACAATCAGTACATTCCAGGTTCTAACCATCCACTGGGAGAATTCTTCCCCATATCCCATTATTTTAAACTAATGCCCTCTGGTTCTAGGCACTTCACTATGAGGAAAGAATTCTGACCATCTACTCTATCTTTGCACCTCATAATTTCTTATAACTTTTACCAGGTCCCCCCACATCAGCGTTACCCCCCTCCAAGGAAAATAAATCCATCTTAATCAGTCTCTTGTCATGAATGAAACATGGGTCATTCTCCTTTGTACCCTCTCCCAAGAGATGTAGAGAGGTTTAGAGAGACAACTTCAAATCTGGCACATCTGAGAAGAGAGGTATTACAGGAGAGTGGGGAGAATAGTCATCTGTGGTACATTGGTCCAAATACAGTTCCAGACAGATTATTGCAGTTCCAGACAGATTATTGCACTTCCACTACTATGGTAGGAACAAAAATATTTTCTGTGAGAAGCTGACACAATACTGAAGCTCTTTACCTGAAAAAGGAGAGAATTTTCACTGATGCAGAGAGTGAAAGTAATGCAGATGTTTCTACTGTCAATGAGAAGGCTGGCAAATGAACATACTGTCACAAAGAGGGAAGTTTAGCAATTAACCTTTTCTTTCTAACATTTCTCTTCATGTATAAGGTCATAATTCCACAAGCATTATTGCTGTGGAAGATCAGGAACCTTATGCATTCATTGGTATTACTAGGCATATTGCTAAAACTGCCATTTGACCACCTTTCACCCTCCTTTCAAACAATGCAACTACGTTCTGTAACACTTTGTCCATAAGGGTGATGGAAGCACAGTTAGAATAACTTCCACCGGGGAGCAGAGTATGCACTCATTAGCCAGGAGATACAGAAGCCTGAAGTCTGAAGAAATAGAGCAACTATTTCTGTACATTCATATGGTTGTTGAATCAACTGACACAAACAAAATCACTACAGTTTAGCAACAGTATGACTACTTTGATCATTTTGCACTTAAATGGATTTTGCTTTTTAATTTGTGCAAAAATTGTATATAATTTTTAGTTTTCTTGTGAATACAACATATACACTCTGATACTATGTGCCTGTGATGCTGCTGATCTATCTATACATGTACTTGCACATATGAAGATAAACTTGACATTGACTTTTTCCGTATTGATTCAAAAGGGAAAAATAATGTGGAGTTTTAGTAAAAACAGTAGTGAAACAAACTGGTTAACTCTTCCTAAAAAGTGGTTCAGGCATCTAACTGAATAGCATTAATTAGTTCAATTTCATTCTTTGTTTGCCTTGTACTAGTGTTGAAAATTATATATTCAGCATTATGTCATTCCTAAGTTAAAAAAGTATATTGCTGAAGTAATTTCCTTAACACATCACAGTAAATAAATGTGCATTGTTTAGCCTTGCAGATTTTTTTTTATAAAGGTACATGGTTAATTAGTTGATAATCTCATAATCCAGGAAAATTTAAATCAAGATGTTCAGGTGAGTTGTATCCATTGAGTTTATTTGGTTAAAATGAAGCACAGTTCAAGGTCCTGTTTGCATTAAAAAAACAAAGATATTTGTCTTGAGTGAATACCCCTTTTATGATATGAAATTGATCATTGAATTGAATTGACTTTATTTCTTACACCATTCACATAAACGAGGAATAAAAATCTTTAGATTACATCTCTGTCTAAATGTGCAATGTGCAATCATAGTAATTTATAATAACTTATAATAAACAGAACAGTCAACATAACATAGAAATACACTCAAACCAGCATGAGTTAATCAGTCTGATGGCCTGGTGGAAGAAGCTGTCCCAGAGCCTATTGGTCCTGGCTTTTATGTTGCAGTACCGTTTCCCGGATGGTAGCAGCTGGAATAGATTGTGGTTGGGGTAACTCAGGTCCCTAATGATCCTTCAGACCCGTTTTCACATCTGTCTTTGTAAATGTCCTGAATCATGAGAAGTTCACAACTACAGATGTGCTGGGCTGCCCGCACCACTTTCTGCAGAATCCTGCGATTAAGGGAAGTACAGTTCCCATTCCGGGCAGTGATGCAGCCAGTCAGGATGCTCTCAATTGTGCCCTTGTAGAAAGTTCTTAGGATTTGGGGGCCCATACCAAACTTCCTCCACCATTTGAGGTGAAAGAGGCGCTGTTATGTCTTTTTCACCACACAGCTTGATGTCAATAGAAGTTAGCCTGTCTCCATTCCTCCTGTAATCCACAGTCAGCTCCTTTGTTTTTGCAACATTGAGGGAGAGGTTGTTTTCTTGACACCACTGTGTCAGAGAGATGACTTCAAATTTTCAAGATTTATGAATAGAATATCCATTTAATATGATAAGCTTGTAACAATTAAAATGGCAGACATTATGCAAAAATGTAATTAAATTTAGTGCTTATAGTAATCTGCGAGAATGTATTTGAATAGATAACAATGTTTAGATTTGCATATCTCCTCCTTAGATAATACATGCACAGTTATTTCATTAGGATCATAATGAAGATTCAAACATTTGTGGAAAGGCTGAAAATTGCCTTGTGTACGGCATGACTGTGCATCATTTTCAAATTCTGCATTATAACAAATTTTTTCCTTGCTTCAGTCAGGAGATTGAACATTTATAATTAAATTACAATCTTTGTGTTAGCTTACTCGCTTGCCCATTTTATTTATATTTGGATGCTGGAACTGTAGATTTCAAATAGAAGTCTATATTAAAATGCAAATACAAACAATGTCAGAGGAAGAACAAATATTTACTCTGCCTTTATTGCTTGAGATACACAGCAAAAGAAAATCAAAAACTTCCAGATCCACTCATATTCATTCAGCATGGCTCAGGGAGACGTAATATTGTCCCACTGCTTTAGGGTTTACACATATAAACTGAACATCGATGAAGTGTTACATTGCTGGAGGTGCCAATCATTGTTGACTACTGCATGTTCCTACAGTAATGTCATTGGCTGCAATTCAAGTTGTCATGATAATTGCAAGTATTTCATGAAGGATTTTTTTTTGTCAATTCAGAAGGAAATATTGGACTACTTGAGGAACTTTTTTCTCCCTATTTTTTTTAAAAGATACAGCATGTTAACAGGCCCTCCCTGCTCAACAAGTCTACACCACCCAATTGCACCCATGTGGCCAATTAACATACTAATTGGTACATCTTTGGGATGTGGGAGGAAATTGGAGCATCTGGAGAACATACACATGGTCAAGGGGAAATTATACAAATTTCTTACAAACAGTGGTGGGAACTGAATCTGTTGTTCGTGCTCTAACACTTCACGCTAACTGCTACGCCAAGCTGGCCCACAGTATGTTATTATTGGGAGTAGAGTACCTCAATAGAAGGTGATAGTCCGAGGCCTCCTTTTTCAGAAGGACGTAGAAGATCTATTGTTAGTGCTCTTTCCCAGACTACAATAAGGTTCTGTTCATGATAACTATTTGTGAGCCCAATAGTTCATAAGTCAGAAATGGACAGAAAGAATGTGTGGGAGAGGATCAGAGTAATATCTATGGTTGGGGAGTGAGCAGCCACCAGCCAGCCTCATTGGCTTTGCTCAGTGCTCCCAGCCTGCATGGTTCAGTATGGGGACTTGGAAGAGAAGGCACACAGAACTGTTCCCACTCCCATTAGAAATGCCTGCAGTCCCATAGCAGCAGGTGAATCCATCTTGTCACCAAAATCTTGTTCATCTATACTCAGTGGCAATGTTATTAGGTATCTCATGTTAATACACATATCTAATCAGCCAATCATGTAGCAGCAACTCAATGCATAAAAGCGTGCAGATGTAGTCAAGAAGTTCACTTGTTGTTCAGACCAAACATCAGAATGGGGAAGAACAGTGGTCTTAGTGATTTTTACTGTTGGTGCCAGATGGAATGGTTTGAGTATCTCAGAAACTGCTTCTCTCCTGAGATTCTCATGCACAGCAGCTTCTAGAGTTTACAGTAAATGGTGTGGAAAACAAAAAAAAAACATCCAGAATGCAGCAGTTCTGAGGATGAACATGCCTTATTAATGAGAGAGGTCAGGGAAGAATAGCTAGACTGCTCCAAGCTGACTGAAGGGCAACAGTAACTCAAATAACCACATGCTATAACAGTGGTGTGAAGAAGAACATCTCTGAATACACAACCTATCTGACCTTGAAGTAGATGGTCTACAGCAGGAGACCACAGATTGCACCAGTGGGCACCTTCTTGGGTACAGGAGGTACCCAATAAAGTGGCCACTGAGGAGTGTATGTTGTGAAAGAACAGATGAGTGAGCCCCCTTCCCTTGGTGACAAAGTCTTTATTTTACAACAACCAATAGCATTAAAATTCCTTACCTATTTACTTTCACAGTGCTGCTTGTGGAAGTTTGATAAGCACGCATTCCTCCAATAGTTCCTACGCTCTAACAGAGACAATGTGTAAAGTGGATTTTAAAGGACTAAGTTCGAGGATCGTGAAAAGCAGTTCGTTCATTCGTTATGTGCTGCGTCGTGTGACGTGGGCAATCGTGGTCTTTCCGTGACCATCCACCCCCTGCTCCCATGGCCTCATGTGACCCTGACTGGGGAGATAAGAAGGTGTTACACCTGCTCAAGGGTGATCTGCACGCTAGTGGAGGGAAAGAGCAGATTTCGCCTCCTCTAGAAGATACATCTCCACACCGCCACCCAGAAAGCAGTACATAGCTGAAGAACCTATTATATTTTAGTACCTGGAGTAAAATTTACAACAGAGCCTTGGCAACGTAATAAAAAGTTGTTGCTTTGCAATGCTGCAGAACAAATTTCATGTCATATAAGACAGTCATAATAAACCTGATTCTGATTCTCATTTCAGGTTATAAGAGTGAGAAGAAGGCACTGATAACCTGGCAAAAGTGCAGATAAATGGGCAATGAAATGCAAGGCACAGAAGTGTGAAGTGATAGTATTTGACAGAAAAAATAAAGACAGACAATAGAAATTAAATGGTGCAGTTCTGAAGTGTATGCTGGAACAGAGGGACCTGAGTGGATATGTGCATAAATCGTTAAAAGTGACAGAACATGTTGAAAGAGTGGTTAGTCAAACACATGGGATCCTGGGATTCAGAAAAAAAGGTTTAGAGAACAAAAGGAAGGATTCATGTTGAGCTTGTTTAAAATAATTGTGGACTGTGAGTGCTGTGCAGTCTAATCAGCTAACTTTGGAAGTGTAGTGTATGTAATGACTGCTGTAGATAGACATTGTTGTTTGACACCCTTTGAGAATTGTGTCACATAACTAACATCTCTCTGGTCTGCAATAATGTCCAGAGACTGAATGGTCTACAAACATTCATCTTCCTATTCAAGTCTCATGTTGCACACACACAACTACTGAGTTTATTAGAGAATAATTACCCACTGAGCACACAGAATTTACAGAAAGAATGAAAAAGTACGAGTCCCAGTAATACCGGAGGATCAATTGTCCTGCATTAATTAAGTAAATGATATTGGGAAAACCTGATAATCCCACAGTTTTGTGAGAGGTGGCTATAGAGTTACAATCACAGTCATAGAAGACTACAGCAAAGAGAAAGGCCCTTCGGGCCATCCAGTCTATGCCGAGCCATTTATACTGCCTACTCCCATTGCCCTGCACTGGGACCATAGCCTTCCATACCCCTCCCATTCATGTACCTATTAAAACTTCCCTTAAACATTGAAAACTGAGATCGCATGCACCACTTGTGCTGGCAGCTCATTCCACACTCACACCGCTCTCTGAGTGAAGAAGTTTCCACTTGTGTTCCCATTAACCTTTTCATCTTTTAACCTTAACCCGTGATCTCTAGTTGTAGTGGAAAATGTTTGCTTGCTTTTATCCTATCTATATCCCTCATAATTTTATATACTTCTATTTAATCTCCCCTCAATCTTCTACATTCTAAGGAATAAAGTTCTACCTATTCAATCTTTCCTTATAACTCAGGTCCTCCAGTCCAGGCAACATCCTTGTAAATTTTCTCTGTATGCTTTCAATCTTATTTAAATCTTTCCTGTAGGTAGCTGACCAAAAGAGCACACAATATCCCGACAATAGGCCTCACCAAGATCTTACATAACTTCAACATAACATCCCATCTCCCGTAGTCACCACTTTGATCTATGAAGGCCCATGCACCTAAACTATCTTTACAACCCAATCTACCTGCGCTACCACTTTCAATGAATTATGGACCTGTATTCCCAGAATCCTTTGTTCTACCACACTCCTCAGTGCCCTACTGCTCACTGTGTTGGTCCTGCCAAAATGCAACAGCTTACACTTAACCTCATCAAATTCCATTTGGCATTTTTCAGCCCATTTTTCCAGCTGGTCCAATTTCCACTGCAAGTTTTGATCATCTTCCTTGCTGTCCACTACACCCCCAATTTTTGTGTCATCTGCAAATTTACTGATCCATTTAACCATATTATCATTCAGATCATTGATATGGATGACAAAAAAAGAAAGATCCAAGTACCAGTCCCTGCAGCACTCCACTAGTAACAAGCAACCAATCAGAGAGTCAATCATCTACTATCACATTCTGGCTTCTCCTGGAAGACCAATGTCTAATCCAATTTACTGCCTCATCCTGAATGCCAGGCGACTGAACCTTCTGGACCATGGGGTATCTTGTCAAAGGCCTTGCAGAAATCCATGTAGAAATATCCACTGCTTTGCCTTCATCAGCTTTCCTGATAACTTCCTTAAAAAACTCCAGAAGATTGGTTAGACATGACCTACTACACACAAGCCATGAGGACTATCCCTATTCACTCCCTGTCTATCCATATAGTCACACATCTGGTCCCTGAGAACAATGGGGCATTAGCAATCCTCCAGTCCTCCAGTACCTCACCTGTCCCTCAAGATGTTTTAAATATTTCTGCTAGGACCCTGTATCTTCTGCACTTGCCTTTCACAGGTTCTGAGAGAACACCTTGTCATTCCCTGGGGATTTGTCTACCCTAATTTGCCTCAAAGCAGCAAACACTTACTCCTCTGTAATCTGCATAGAGTCCATGACCTTGCTGCTGCTTTGCCTTACTTCTACAGACTCTGTGACCATCTTTTGAAAAAACTACAGATGCAAAAAATCCAATTAAGGTCTACCTCACCTCTTTTGGTTCCACACATAGATTAACATTCTGATCTGCCAGAGCAACAATCCTTTTGCTCTTAACATATCTGTAGAAGTCCTGAGGATTCTCCTTCATTTTGTCTGCTCGGGCTATTTCATGCCTTCTATTAGCCCTCCTGATTCATTTCTTAAGTGTTCTGTTGTATTTCTTATTTCCTCAAGTACCTCATTTGTTCCTACCTGCCATGCACCTCCTTTTTCACTTAGCCAGGGCCTAAACATCTCTTGAAAACCAAGGTTCATGTGAAAACCAGCATGTGATCCTTGCCTTTTATTCTTACAGACACACAAGTTTTGTATTCTCAAAATTTCACTTTTGAAGGCATTCCACTTACCAAGAACACCTTTTCCAGGAAACAGCCTGTCCCAATCCACACTTGCTAGATCCTTTCTGTTACCATCAAAATTGGCCTTTCTCTAATTTAAAATCTCAACCCAAGGACCTGACCTATCCTTTTTCATAGTTATTTGAAACAAATAGCATTATGATCACTAGATGTAAAGTGCTCCCTTACACAAACTTCTATTATGTGCCCTGTATAATTCCCTCATAGGAAATTAAGTATTGCATATTCTCTTGTAGGACTTCTATGTGCTGATTAAGGAAACTTTCCTGAACACATTTGACAAACTTTATCCCATCTTGTCCTTTTACAGTATGGGAGTCCCAATCAATGTGTGTAAAGTTAAAATCACCTACTATAACAACCTTAGGTTTCTTGCAACAGTCTGTGATCTCTCTACAGATTTGTTCCTCTAATCCCACAAAGTGGGTGGTCAATAATGTAGCCCCATTAACGTGGTCCTACCTTTCTCATTCCTCAGTTACATCCATGAATCCTCACTAGACAGGTTGTGCATTCTGTCCTGGCTAAGCACTGGTGAAACATTTTCCCTGACGAGTAATGTCACCTCTCCTCCTTTAATTCCCCAACTCTATCATGTCTAAAGCAATGGAACCCTGAATATTGAGCTGCCAGTCCTGCTCCTCCTGCAACCAGGTCTCACTAATGGCTACAACATCATAACTCCATGTGTTGCTCCATAGCCTGAGCTCATCTGCCTTTCCTACAATACTTCTTGCATTATACACAACTCAGAACAATAGTCCCACCGTGCTCATCCTTTTGACTTCTTATTTAATCTGAGGTCTTAACCACATCTGTCTCCATAACCACTCAACTATCTGTTCTGACATTCTGGTTCCTACCCCCCTGAAAATGATGGATAACATTTTTAAAAACTGGGATTAATGTAGGATTAGTAATGGGTGCTTAGTGGATAATTGATGGACGGCACAGATTCAATGGACTGTTCTGTACTTTTTGATGACTATACAGATGCTTTGCTTATCAGCTTCCAAATTTCTCTAGATTCTGGAATGGTTTCTGCAGATTGGAGTGCAGCAAATGTGACCTTATCATTTAAGAGAAGAGGGAGAGAAAAAGTAGAACCATCAAACAATTAGACTGACTTCAGCAGAAAAAAAGAAAGCTGGAACTTATTCTTAAGTATATTTTTTATTCACGTTAATATATTTGAACCAAAATAATTCAAAAATAATAATATAGAGAAACAATATGGATATATTCTATCGGAGTTTTTGAGATGTACTTGGCAGAGTAGAGGAAGAAGCCATCCGTATCAAGGATTTGTAAGAGAGGATCAAATGTAAAATTTTCAGGTTTGCAGATGAGGTGAAGTCAGTAGGGTTGAGGTCACAAAGATTTTAAGAAGATATTGACGAGTGGGCAACAACATGGAAGATGGTGTATAATGTGGAAAAATGTGAAGGTATACACTTCAATAGACATGCTACATATTTTTGAATGGAAACAGGTTGGTAAATGTTGATGTTTGAAGAGTGTTCTCATACACAAGACACTGAATTCTCTATTTCATATAAATAAACTGGAGAACAAGTGGAAGACTGGAACAAAAGGATATTATTTTACGAGGAGACAACACAGACATAATAGTACAAATGGTGTCATTCTGTACAATGATGACTCTATAAATCCTGCCTCAAACCAGCATCATTTGCAGTTTTTCCAGCATAAAAGTTGTTTATAATCAGTAGCCTCATTAATTTTCACTTTATGAAATCAGTTTCTCTTGCAATTAATTGGCAGGATACCAAGCCATTCACATTATCTAACAACTCTGGTAATTATATTCACTGAAATGATTTAAACTACATCATTTTGATGAGACAAATGGGATAAGGATTTAAAACCAAAATTCAGAATTTTTACCATCCTTTTAATGACATGAAAGATTTGTCTTACTGTTGAAATATTATCAAGAGATGGTGCACTCTGAATACTTTTCTCGGAAACAGAAGCTGCTTGTGTCATCATATATAAAACTTGCAGTGAAATGTCTTCACTTTTATGCATTTATTTACTCTTGGGGAGACCAATGACCTAGATTTTGTCATTGAATAATAAGAAGCTACAAGCTTTTGCCATAATTACACTTGGAAATTGGCAGGAACTTCTGAAGGATGAACATCTTGGAGCTAGAGGTGGAAATCTGGTAGGTACTGCAAATGTTTCCCTACTCAGCCACTGGGTCAGTTTTTTGCAACCATTATCATCATAATCTTCATAAATCAATAGTCTGAAGAGAACTTCGAGATTTGTGATTCAAGATTGTTTAATATAATTTCCAGTACACAAGTGTTAAGGAGAACAAAATTATTTTTACTCCGGATCCGATGCAGCAAAAAACCCACAAAAGATAAAGGACACAACAATAAAAACACACAGTAGATATAAGTATGTAAGATTGGTTGTATGCATAGACTGATTGTATATCAATAACGTGATGCCAGGCTTTACATAAGGTGACTGACGGGAAACAATAAAGCAGTGGTGGAGTTCGTGGGTGGAGGCATTGATCAGCCTTACTGCTTGAGGAAAGTAACTGATTTTGAGTCTGGTAGTCCTGGCATGGGTGCTACATAACCTCCCCCCTGATGGGAGTGGGATGAACAGTCCATGAACAGAGTGGGTGGGATCCTTCACAATATCAGTGGCCATTTTCGGGCATCTTTCTGTACATATGTCCTTGCTGGTGGGTAGGCTGGTGCCAGTGATGTATTGGGTAGTTTTTGCTACCTGTTGTAGAGTCTGCCGCGGTACAGTTTCCGCACCAAGCAGTAATGTCAGGATGCTTGCACCTGCCACATGATGTGAGTATAGATGTGAAAAGCCCAGCCTCCTCAGAAAGTAGAAGGATTGGTGACCTTTCTTGACTGTGTAGGATGTGTCCTGTGACCATGAGTGTTTGTGTCAGATGTGCACTCAGAGGAGTTTGACCCTTCTTGCAATTTCCACTGCAGTTCTACCAATGTAAAGGGGGTGTGAGTGGTGCAAGTTCTCCTGAAGTCAATGAACATCTCCTTTGTCTTGTCGACATTGAAGAAGAGGTTATTTACTTGGTACCAGACCCTATAGGCCATCTCACTGTTGTTGGTGATGAGCCCCACCACGGCCATGTCATCGGCAAATTTGACGATGTGATTGCTTGGGTGTTTGGCCATGCAGTCATATCTGAGCAGAGTGTACAGCAATGGCTCAGCACTCAGACATGGGGAGCGGGGATGGGGGGGACGGGGTGCGCATGTTGAGGATGGTAGCGAGGGAGGAACGGTTGTACATCCTGACTCGTCTGAGGTCTGCTGGTTAGGAAGTCCAACACCCAATTGCACAATGGTGTATTTGGACCAAGGAGTAGGAGCTTTTCCCACCAAGGCCTGTGGGACAATAGTTTTGAATGCCAAAATGAAATCCAGAATAAGCATTCTGACATAAGTGTACTTGTTTCCCAGGTGTGTCAGGGCCAGGTGCATGACAGATCCTATAGCATCTATCTGTAAGCATATTGCCTTTCCATAAGACTACAAGACATAGAAGCAGAATTAGGCCATTCATAATATTAAAATAGTCATAAGAATTATATGTTGCATTGCATAAAATACAGGCTTTTTCCTTCAATAGTCAACATGCCATAATTGTAAACAACAAAATCTGAACCTCAAGAAAACATGTTTCACATGTGTGGATTGTTATTCCTTCAGCTAACTTTTCAAAAAACAACAGATGTTATAATATTTTTTGAAGTTAATTATATTTCAAAATTAATCCCATGGGTATTCTGATATATATTGGAAACTCCACAACATTTTTCTAATACATAATATTTTTGACATTTTAAATTCCTTATGCTGTCCTTTCGGGTTTCTTTAATGCTGCCCAGCTTGTCTTGTGGTATCATGACCTCAGCTGCCATCTAGAACTGATGCCTGCCACATCCAATATCACAAAAACGAGAATCTGCACAACAAACATTGATAAATCCTTGCAGACAATCTCCTTTGACAATCTATGGATGAGTGCCTTTGCTTTGACGCTAACCAGATCAAATCTAGGAATTAGTTTCACATATCTGGTTATTTCCAGAACTGTATTGAAGACAGGACATGGGTGAAGCCCAGAAGCTATTCAGCATTCCATCCGTAACCAGTTTGTTTTAATTACTAGGAAGCTAGTTAGCCCCAAGCCTTTCCCTTGATAACCAACCTCCAGTTACTGTGATGCACATGAAAAATCTACATTATTGAAATCATGTACTTAAATAAAAAGAAATAAAACAACCTATTTAACCTTAGGTATTTAATATTTATGCACTAGGGAGTTTTAAAAAGGGAAATGAAGCGAGCACATCAAACAGGAAGCACGTCAGGTTTTCATTTTATATGCACTTTCTCTATGCTCAGCAGTGAGTCTCTTTATTATAACTACCAATTTGCCAGGTAATTTTTCAATGAAGGCTCAAAGTCTAACATTTTGGAGTCCGTGGTACATCTTCTCCAAAGTTACATTAAGTTTGATTAATGTGAGCACTTTGAAGATTTTGCATCTTTAAGCACTGAAGTATGGAATGTTTAAAGAGAGGATATCTCTCTTGACAGTGAGTTATGGTGGTCCCTCCCTGACCATGAAAGACCCATAACTCAAAACTGTTGCCGCTACAAGGGAATGGGAATGACATTTCACACGAGTGAGCAGTTTCTGAGAGCACACAGGGAGATATCCTCTCAGCTCCCACTGGCTCCTTAAAAATACTATTAATGATTGCATGGTAAAATGTTATTTTACTTGCATGACTTATTGTTTTTTCATTTTTAGCCACTGGAAGTTTTGAGGAAATTCAACTCGTTCAAAATTTGAATGTTTCTTTGCAGCGGTTGCTTTAAAAATACATTTTTGTATAAATAATTTAAAGAAGGTTTAATAGTTTTCACGGTCTGTTAATTTCTCTTTTTTTTTGCTACCCAATGGTAACTGCATGATAAAAATTACGAAGTGAAGCCATTTGGTATATTTGAGTTCATCTATCCAGAAAAGTTCACCATCCAACAATCATGGCAGTTTCTTATCCTGGTATAGACATATCAGGATAAATACTAACACTAGGTTCCTCGGAACCTAGCAAATAGTTGGGAACTTAAGCATAATTTTTATTAACTAAAGAATTCCTGTTGTGCAAAGCTTGTGGTTGTCACATGATTGGCTGATTAGATACTTGTATTAACAAACAGTTGCACCTAATAATACTACTGGGATGCCACCATAGTGTAGCGGTTAGCAAACCACTATTACAGCTCAGGGTGTCAGAATTTGGAGTTCAACTCCAGCATCCCAAAAGCAAGTTTGTACATTCCTTCTCGTGTATGTGTGGGTTTTCTCTGGGTGCTCTGGTTTCCTCCCACAGTCCAAAGATGTACTGGTTAGTAGGTGAATTGGACATTGTAAATTGTTCCGTAATTAGGCTAGGGTTAAATTGGTGGGTTGATAGGCGATGTGGTTCAAAGGGCCGGAAGGATCTGTTGTTTGTTGTAACTCTAAACAATGATCTGTAGCCTAAGACTGACCTCCTTACCATCAACATGGACATTCAAGTCATCTGTGAAGTTACTGTTCATACTTCCTACATTCATGTCCAGATTATTAATACATGTAAGAAATTTCAAGGTTCCCAGCACCAACCCCTGTATTATATAACTGATCACAAGCTTCTAATCACAAAAATAACCCTGATCACACACCATCCTACTCCAATCATCAAAACCAGTTTCAGATCCAGCTTAGACCCTATGGATTTTGACCTTTGGACTGAATTCCCACCTGAGACCTTGCTAAAGACCTTACTGAAGCCCATGTAGATTACTTGAACTGCACAGTCTGCAGTAACATAGTTATCACTTTCAAAAATTCAGTCAAATTAATCAGATAGGATTTTTTCTTAATAAAACCAAGCTGACTGTTTGATTAATCCTCGGCTCTCCAAACGCAGAATAATCCTCTTACATAGAATGTTTTCCACTGATTTCCCTACAATGACTTAAGATTCTTCCATCTGTAATTATTTGGCTTATCTGGGCAGTCTTTCATGATTAAAGATACCAGAATGTTGTCCTGATAAAAAAAAAGAGATATGAATATTTCTGCTGGACCCTCAGCAACCTTCTAATTTACTTTCCACTGCACCCTGTGATACATCTCATCAGTCTCAGGAGATTTATACACAAGTGGGTTTCTTAGTCCTAAATAATGCCGAGGCCATTACTGATTCACTGATCAAAATCTTGTAGATAGTGGAATTGTTGCAGGGAGAACGGGTGAACCCAATCGCAGGACGCTGACACGGAAGTAGTGTAACCTGAAATGTGTTTATTAATGACTGCAGGGAAGGCCGGGAAACCAGTATTAGACAGAGGAAAGCCGAGGAGTGAGTGAGGCTGGACCGGGGATCAAACCCGGGTCGCTACGGTGAGAACGCGGCGTTTAACCACTGAGCCAGCGGAGAGTGTAGTCGGACGGTGGGACGAGGCAGAGCAGGGATGCAGACAAGGGGATGAGCGTGGCTGGGGGAGAACGACGGGTGGCATGCCATGCTCCTGTCAACAGGGAAAGACAGAGTTAGCACAGCGAAGCAACAGCGCGGAAACAGAACTTAGAATACACAATTCCAAGCGGCCGAGAGACAGAGTTAACACAGGCAGACAGCGTGGATGAACGGAAGAGCAGGAGGCAGGCAAAACTTTTCTTGACACAGGGCATTGCGGGAGCTGAACAGTGAAAAGGAGACGGGGGCAAGCAACACTTATTATCATAAGGGGGTGCACTAGGAGCGGACGCAAATGCAAGACACAGACACTGATGTACAAGGAACAGGACTTGGTCAGTCAAGAAAGCAAGGGAAGTGGGGAAGAAAGAATGCTGGACATTGACAGAGGACCTGGACGAGACTAGGATGCAGGGCCTGGGCTGGGACATGGACAGGAAACACAGAACCCGGACAAGGAAAAAGCAACAAGGAGCCTGGACTAGTGACATGGAACTCTGGAACCAGAGCCTGGACAAGGACCCAAAACCTGAGTCTTGGTTGGGACTCAGAACCTGGGTCTTGACTCAGAATCGGAACCTGGGTCTAGGCTAGGATTCGGGACTAGGATCTTGGCAAGGACAGGACGTGGAACTCCTGCACCGGACGAGGCACATGGACAGGATGAGAACACAGGAACGCAGAGCCAGGACAACTCCTTGGAAACAGGACGTAGGGCCGCGACTCATACACAGAACAGAGAGACAGTTCCCAACACAAGGTAGCAGCAAACGGCCAGACCTACCTAGCAAATGCGTGGACAGAGACAGTTCCAAACACAAGGTAGCAGCAAACAGCCTGACCTACCTAGCGAAGGCATGGACACAGATACAGTTCCCAACAATGATAGACAGTTCCTCGTCTAGACAAAACAAGGCTTCAGTCTTGCTCCAACGATTGAACTTGACAGTGGTTCAGGCGATGGTTGCAGGCGGGGCAAGGCTTCAGACATTGGTTGCAGGGCAAGGCTTCAGGAGGAAGGAGCCAAGAAGGGATTCAGACAGGAGGCTTTGACAGGAACAATCCAGCAACCAAGCACTGGTCTCCGGCGGTATTTATGTGTCTGCCCAAACGCGAATCATGTGCCACAATTAGAGTACCCAACAGAACAAAGGAAAACCAGAAAACCTGGAATAAGGATTGATGGACCGGTCCATGAACTGGAATGCAGACTTCAGAGACTGGACCATGTCACTTATCTTGACACGGAGCATTAAATGGAAAGACAAGTGGCAGGCAATACATTTCTTGACACAGTGTGTTGCTGGGGCTGAACGGCAAACAGAAGACAGGCGGCAGGCAACACTTATCTTGACACGGAGTGGCAAATGGAAAGACAAACACCAGGCAATACTTACCTTGACACAGGGAGACAGAGTTACACAGGTAAACCTCGGTACTGAAGTAAAACTTAGAATACACCATTCTAAGCAGCCGGGAACATGAATTACCACACTGGCTGAAGAAATGGTCTGGCAACAAGTGGATGCAAAGCCAGGTTTTTTAATGCTGCAGGTTCAGCTGAGAATCAGGTGCCACAATCAAGGAGCCCAGGAGAACATGGGGAAAAGGGAATTAGGAGAATAAGAGGAATTAACAGTCGGGACCTTGACAGCAACCACCCTCCCCCCCCCCCCCCCCAACAGGAGCCTCCAGGCAATTCATCACACTTGTCCAAATTGTCAACGACCTGGGCGGGTGGAGGGTGTTCAGCAGGAGGGCACAACAGGCTGACAGACACAGGTTTCAGTTGGGAGACATGGAACGTGGAATGAATCCGCCTGGATCTGGGTAGCTTGAGTTTTATGTTGTCGTCTTTTGCGTTTTGGACTTGCTTCTCTTTTACGCCTTATGACTATTTTTTAGTCACAGAAGATGGTTGATTTCTTGATCTTCTAGCTTGATACTGGTGCTGGAGATTTTCCCGACTTTAAATCAATTGTTGGTTTCTCCTTTGTGGAAGTCAGTGAATGCTTTTCTTGCTCAGTTACAGACAAGTGCTCAGGACTGCTTACTTTCTTAGCTGCACGAGTGGTTGGTTTGTTCTGGCTACTTACATCTCTGGTCAGGATTCTTGTTTTATCTTCAACCTTTGTTGTCTTCTCTCGTGATTGTGTTCGACTTTCCTCCTCTTGTGCTTGAACTGGTATGGCTTCAATATACTTAAATACCGCCATTACCTGATTAAGTGTGTATTCAAGCTCAGCTTCTTCAGGATTCTTGGAGCTTTCCTTTAGTAGAAAGTCACAGTATCGTGCCAATAATTCTGGAAGTTTACTTGATGACTGAGCCATTTTTTATGACTGCATTATTATTTAGGAAACGGCCACAAGCCTTATCTAAAGCAGCCACAAAACCAGCATCATTGTTGAAAGCTGACATCACTAATGCATTACGCTTCTTATGAACATCCAGAATTATCTGTACATACATCTTGGGATCATTCAGAGCAGCTTCTCCACACTTCTCAATGGCAGCCAAGCCCTGGTTATGGATATGTGTTTCTAGAAGTTTCTTCAGCTCCCTAAGACCATCTTGGATTTGAGACACTAAGTTATACTTTTTTCCAAGTCCTCATTTCTATCAGTATCTAATAACTTCTGGAATTCTGTATGAAAAATTTCTAGATGTTTCTCAATAAGTACCTGTTCATATTTATGAGCCAGTTCATCCTGGGTACTTTCACTACAATCACAGCGGACCCAATGTCGATTAAGGTAGGCACTGATTCCATTCAACACTTTTACTAGAAAACCTGTAATCTTCCCACTGCTGGGTATAAAATTACAAAACACTTTCATCCATCAAACCTTCACCAGCCTTAAGAAGGTTTGCCAATTCTCTGGTTTCCATAACATGTTTTACCAATCATTGTATAACAGGGAATATGTGTATGAAGTCCAGATGCAAATTTTCTCAGTCAAGGCTATTTTCTGACCAATTGTAGAATTTTCTTGAAAAAGCAAATCAACATCAATATCAAAGTTGCATGTTGTAATACACCATGTCATACCACCCCTTAACTTTGTCAAATGGCGACAGTCCCTTAATCCTTGCTCTGAAGTATGATTCAGTTCATGACAAGACATTGGCTTCTTCTAACTGTCTTTGTATTGCACAATTTTCTCATTTGATACCTGGGAGCTCTGAGTCACTTTCTTCAAGTTGCTCTCTGGGCGGGGTTTCAGTAGGGAGCTCTGGCAGGCAAGGACTTGTAGGATAGTGTTTCTGTCTACTGGGTCCATGTTGGCCAGACTGTTCTGTTGCAGAGAGAATGGGTGAACCGAAATGCAGAACACTGACACGAAGGTAGTGTAATTTGAGGAGTGTTTATTAATGGTTGCAGGGAAGGCCGGGAAGCGGGGATTAGGAAAAGGAAAGCCGAGGAGTGAGCGAGGCTGGACCGGGGATCGAACCCGGGTCACTACGGTGAGAACGCCGCATTGAACCACTGAGCCAGCGGAGAGTGTAGACGGATGGCGGGATGAGGCAGAGCAGGGATGCATACAAGGGGATGAGTGTGGCTGAGGGAGAACGGCGGGCGGCTTGCCATGCACCTGTTAACATGGAGAGACAGAATTAATACAGGGAAACAACAGCGTGGAAACAGAACTTAGAATACTCAATTCTAAGAGGTCGAGAGACTGGGTTAACACAGGTAAACAGCACGGAAACTAAACTTAGAATACACAATTCTTAGCGGTCAAGAGACAGAGTTAACACAGGCAAACAGCATGAATGAATGACAGAGCTGGAGGCAGACAAAACTTTTCTTGACACGGGGCATTGCTGGAGCTGAATGGCGATACCTTTATTGACACAAGGTGGCAAATGGCAGGCAATACTTATCTTGACATGGAGAGACAGAGTTACACAGGTAAACCTCGGTACTGAAGTAAAACTTAGAGTACACCATTCTAATTGGCAGGAATGTGAATTACCACACTGGCTAAAACAACGATTTGGAAATGGGTGGATGTAAAGCTGGGGTTTTTATGCTGCAGGTTTAGATGAGAATCAGGTGCCTCAATCAAGGAGCCCAAGAGAACACAAGGAAAAGGGAATTAGGTCAATAAGAGGAATTAACGGTCGGGACTGTGACAGGAATGGCTTTGGGGTGTCAAGATGTGAGCTATTTGCTTCAGGGCAAATACATAATGAAGTTACATATTTGTAACTATAATGTAGTTAAGTTTTGGATCAAAGCCAACTCACAGGATATTGATAGTGGCAATTCTATTGATTACTTAGACTCCTTGCCTTTGAAAGCCGTCACTGCCTGACAGTTTTGAGACATGGCTGGTATGTGCCATTTATACAAGCATAAACACAAATAGTTTAGCTTGCTGAGAAATTGTAATGGAACTGAATGTTGTGTAACCTTCAGCATACATCTTCAGTTTTGATTTTGTGATGAAAAAAAGGTCATTGATGAAGCAGCTAAAGATGGATGAACCTGAGACACCAAACTAAGATCTCCTCCAATGACATCTTGGGACTGGGATGATTGACTTCCAGCAACAATCTTCCTTTCTGCATTGTATGACTTCAATAATTGGAGTGACTTCCCCTGGATATTACACGTGGCCTTTCACCTCATCTATGGAATTCAGCTCTTTGGTCCCTGTTTGGGCCAAAGCTATGATGACGTCCAGAGTAAAGTACCTCTTAACAAACTCTAACTAAGCATTGTTGCTAAACGTACTACCATTTCATAGCACAATTAATGACACATATTTCATTAGTTTGATGACTGAGAGTAGACTAATTCAACAGTAATTAAATGTGCTGGATTTATTCTACTTCTTGTGAACACAATGCACTATAGAATTTCCAACATAATAATGTGGTGATTTTGGAACAATACTGGAACAGCTTAACTAAGGATACGGCTTGTACTAGAACCCAAGTCTCTAGTAGTGTACCTAGGGTGTTCTCTGAGTCCTGTAGTTTCTGCTGTATCCAGTCTTCACAGCCAATTATTTTTTTGTTATCACAAAAAGTTAAATGAATTGCCTGAAGACTGCCTTCCATAATGATGGAGGTTGCAGGAGGAATTTTTCACTCAGCGCTTCAGCTGAACATGATTTGAAATTGATGGTTAAGTCTTGCCTAATACATCACATACAGGGTGCTGCCACTGTTGAGGACTTCACTTCAAGAAAATTTGATTTTTAGTTGCCAGATTTGTTCTATAACAATTTCTTACTCTTTGAATCACCATCAGTTGTAGTCAGTAGCCTGAATTTGTGATATTTACTATTAAATACACACTAAACTGAGCAGAAAAAAGTCCTGGAATTTTTCATATAACCTTTCTGTTGATGAATATTGAATTTTAAGAGTGTAGAGCATTATTTAAATACATTTTAATTTTTATTGGAAAATAAATGTAATTTTTTCTTTCTTCCTTCTTTATCTTTCTCTGACTCCTAAATGTCCTTCTCTTTACTTTGTTCTAATTATTTTTCATTGAACAAAGTATTCCAATTAATATTTTCTCATTTAGTCTCTGGAGCCCTGATGCTGTCAGGGGAATATTTATTAGGTAGGGCAGAACAGAATTTCAGATTAAAATTCCAGATTTCCAGGTTTCCTTGCAATCATTGACTGTTAACTTTGCAGAGAGTGAATTCTTACTTTAATAAAATTCCCAACTTGAATTTAATCCATATTGACAAGTTTGGCTTACAAGCCAGTTAATGCACGTGACTCATATTTGTCCCAGATTTCAAGTGCTGATTTGGGATTCTAATTTCTACCAGATGCAGTGCAATAACCCATAGAAAATCTGTGCATAAGTGTAAAAAGTGCCGTGCATATAACTCATTGCAATGTGAAAGACTTGCTGTTACAAGATCATAAGACCAAAAGTTATAGGAGCAGACTTAGGCAATTCAGCCCATCGAGTCTGCTCCTCCATTCCATCCTGGCTGATTTATTATCCTTCTCAACCCCATTCTCCTGCCTTCTTCTTATAACCCTTGATGCCCTGACTATTCAACAACCTACTAACCTTCTCTTTAAGTATACCTAATCACTTGACCTCCACAGCCATCTGTAGCTATGAATTCCACATATACTTCACCATCTGGCTAAAGAAATTCCTCCTCATCTCTGTGCTAAATGGATATTCCTCTATTCTGAGGCTTTGCCCTCTGGTCCTTTACACACCACTATGGGAAACGTCCTCTCCGCATCCACTCTATCTAGACCTTTCAATATTTGATGGGTTATCCACTTCAAAAGGATAGTAGCAGATTTTCTGAATTAAATTTGATTTAAATTATAAATGCTCTCTCTTGTGTCTTTGAAGTTAGCTTCATTGTTTTTTCCATCTCTTACTTCAACCTGATAACAACCCCTAACGCCTTCAAAAGGTTCTTTGACAGTGCTTTCAACCCTCCTTGAAAACTGATTTCATGGTTGCTGTTCCTTTATCTTCTTGTCAACTGCTTAGCCATGTTCCCAAAGCTGTACAAATCACAATTTTTAATACATAAATGAAAAGAGGTGGAAGTATATGGTTTATGGGATGGGCTGTCAGTTGTATTAATGTCACAGTGACTCGAGTATTGTTAATAATTTTGGTTTAGCTGACATTCATCAAATATGTTTGACATTATTTTAGCAGAATATCAAATGGATGTCTAATTTATTCTTCCCTCATCAATTGGTGTAAAGAAATACCTCTTTCAGTGTAATTAATTCCTCTTGCCTAGATGAGTGTAGCTTCGGCAAGAAACCTGGCACCATACAGGACATAGAAATCCGTAGAAACAGGCACTTCATCCACAACCATTCATCACCGATGCACAATCTATATGATGCACTGCCATGACTCACCAAGCCTTCTGAGACAGCATCTTCCAATCCTGTGAGTTCTAGCTGCTAGAAGAACAAAGGCAGCAAAACTGGAACACCACCACCAGGAAGTTGCTCTCCAAACCACACACCATTCTGACTTGGAGATATTTCAATATTCCTTCATTGTGACTTGATGAAATTCCTGGAACTCTGAACCCTGACCCATACTTTAAGGACTACAATGGTTGAAGAAGGCAACTCACCACTATCTGCGCGGGCAATTAGGGTTGAGAAACTCTAAAAATGCTGACTCAGCTGTTGATATCTAGACTCATGGATAAATAAAAATTAGCTAAATGCAATAAATCCATAAACGTCTTACAAATCAAAATTAGCACTTTAGTGCATATCTGATCAAACAAGCTGTAAACTGGTAAACAAATTAATAAGTTGTTTATTATTGTTAAATGTACTATGGTAGAGTGAGAAATTTTCCTACATGCCATTCATACAAATCAATTCATTACAGCAGTGCTTTGAGGTAGTACAAGGTAAAACAATAACAGAGTGCAGAGTAATGTATTACAGTTACAGAGAAAGTGCAGTGACGGTAGATAATAAGGTGCAAGACCAAAACAAGGTAGATTGTGAGGGCAAGAGTTCATTCTTACCATACTAGGAAACTATTCAATAGTCTTATAACAGTGGGATAGAAGCTGTCCCAGAACTAGGTGGTACATGCTTCCGGAATTGTACATCTTCACCCTCATGAAACTATCCATGGTGGGTAGGGTCTTTAATTATGCTGGCTGCTTTACTGCGCAGTGATAAGTATAGACAGAATCCATGAGGAGAGGTTGACTCCTGTAATGTATTGATCTGTGTCCACTGCTCTCTAAATGTTTCTTCAGTCACAGGCAGAGCAATTGCCATACCAAGCCATGATACAACCAGGAAGAATGCCTTGTATGGTGCAGCAATTAAAAATCAGTGAGAGTCAAAGATGACATGCCAAATTTCTTTGAAAAAGGAAGTTCAAAGTTCAGTTATCATCAAATTATGTATACTATATGCAACCTTGAGATTTGTCTCCTTGCAGGCAACCACAAAACAAAGAAACCCAACAGAACCCATTGAAATAAAGACAATCAAATGCCCAACATGCAGAAAAAAAACAATGTGCAAATAATAAAAGTAAGCAAATAAGATTCAGATGTGTGACCACAGCACAAAACAGCAGTTGATTCAGGAGCCTATTAGTCGCAGGCCATAGTCTCAATTCAGTGCAGAGGCGATTAAACCTTGTCGAACAGCAAGCTGAACTGACCCATCCCTCTCCTCTGGCCCCAAAATGCTGACTTTTTCAATCTGGCTTGCTGCTTAAATCACTGTTCTCTTACCTAGACCCTGCCGCTTAGATACATTCTCATTCCCAGGCCCCTCTGCCTCGATTCAGCCCATACCTGACCTTTCCAATTCAGCCCAGCACTTAAATTGATCAAACTTTGGGTCTTGCCTCACTTTCAGGCCCGGTCACCTCGACTCTGTATCACCTCAGTTCTGTCACATCAAATCACCTTCAAGTCCGCTCCAGCAATGGCCAAACACCGGCTCATTCCCTACTCTTGTGCCCAGGTTGCCCCACCTTGATCTGGTCCATACACGCCATGCCGCAACTGCCTTGCACCTTAAGACTTCAGTTCACATCACAAAAGTGCTAGGTACAGGTGGTTCAACATCTCACCTCCAAAAGGGAAGTTACGGACTATTGATTATAATGATCTTTTCCAAGAAAAAGTGTGATTAATATAGTAATTTTTTTTGTTTTGTTGACGATCAGCACGCCATCGCTGCGCCTCGGCAGTGCCATCTTAAACAGGAAGGGATTGGTGAGCTTTCTTGGCTGTGTCATCAACATGGTTGGACTAGAATGGGCTATTGTTGACATATGCCATCAGGAACTTACTGTTGTCCACCCTCTCAAACTCAACACCATTGATGTAAACAGGAGCATGCACACTGTCCCCTCTTGAAGTCAATGACCAACTTTTTCATTTATTAACGTTTAGATTGCACTTCTCATAATTTCAGGACACATCAAACTATTTTATAACCAATGATATTGCTTGAAGTGCAATTACTATTGCAATACAGGAGAAGATGGGAAAACTTTGCCAGGGAAGCCTCTCTGCAATTGCTGAATGAATTTTTGCTGTATTGAATGTCCATTTATCAAGAATGAAATGTACACTAATGTTCAATAAATGGCAACAGAATCATTAATCAATTTCAGCTTTACATGTGCAAAAGCTAAAAAATAATCTTGGGCCGGGAATAATCGGATCCTTGAATGATATTCAAGAGAGGTGTGTGAAGCCAAAGCAGCAGATATCATACCCTTACTTTGATTGCAGCAGAAGTTCAATGCACATTAAATCAACTATAAAATTATCCAGAAGGATCCACTGATAGATAATGTTTTCTTTCATGATTTCATTATTAGAAGCTGCCTGACTTTAACACCTATGATCTCCTGATATGCAAAATTAGCTTTCAAGCAACAAAGCTTATGAATACAGTTCTGGCCTAAATCTTATGCTGTTGATTCACTAGAGACACAGTGCTCATTTTTAGCATCCACTCCAAATCCACAAAACTAACTGTCCCCGTAAGGTCATTGCTCCTGCGTACTCTTGCCCCAGCAAACTCATGTCACTGTGCCTCAACTCTATTTTGTCCTCCTTGGTTCAAACCCCACCTAGCAACTGTACATCCATATCACTTTACATACTTGCCACATGTAAAAGTCACGATGAAGTATCTCAGTCTATTTATTTCCCTCTATAAATGCTGTTTGACTTAGTGAGTTTCCGCAGCATTTTGCATGCGTTGTTCACTCATTAATAGGTCCTGCTTCCCCAACTTCAGTCATACTAACTTACTAACAATCATAGCTGTCTCTGTGGCTCTTTTGGAGGATGCTTCCATAATAACAATAAAGGAATGGAAAAGATCACAAAGTTTGAAGGGAAAGGGCATGAGGAAGAAAAAGAAATGAGACGTCGGGAATGACAAGGAAGTGTGAGAAGATCAAATGGAAGGGAGAGAGAGAGAGAGGGAGTATATGAAATGGAGTAGAGATGCAAAGTGGAGAAAGATAGGAGGATAAACGGAAAGGAATGGAGAGAGAAAGAAAACACCGAGAAAGGAGAAGGGATACAGGAAGGATAAGGAAGAAAAAAGGGGAGGAATGAGATAGAGAAGAGTAGGCATAAGAAAGAAGGGGAAAGGAAGCAGCAGGCTAGGGAGGAATGGAGAAAGAGGGAGAAAACAAAGAAAAGTGCAGGAAGGAAAAAGGGAGGATGGAGAACAAGGAGAGAAAGTCTGGGGGAAGGAAGGAAGGAAAGAAAAAGGAGAAAGGGAGAGGAAAAGAGAAAGGAGGGTGAAAGAGAAATAGAGAATGCGATGGTGAATGGAAAGCAAGGAAGGGAGGGTGGGAAGAAAAAAGGAGGGCCAGATGAGAGGGCAAGAGGGAAGAAAGGATGAAGGAGAAAAGGAAGGATAAAGTAGCTACATAAATACTTTTATAACATTGAGACATCCCTGCATGTCACTACTAATGAATTATTTTAAGGTACGCTCATTGCTGTAATATGAAAACACGACAAGTTCCATTTGGCACTGTCCCAAAATGAAATACTATGTTTTAAATGGTTTATCAAGAGGTAGATGAAGGTTTGTCTGAGAAAACAAAAGGTTTGAGCATCTCATTGAAAGCCAGTACTGTGGCATAGCAACATTCTCTTGGCTTTGCTTTGGAATGTTATCCGAGTGTGAGTCATTCAATGCTGTTGTGAGGCATCAGATTCAGAGGCAAAGTGCTTGCAGATAATGGCTTCTTCACTCTAGTGGGAGAAATTCACTCGAGATTTTAACAACAGAATCTGTTTTTAGTCCAAGTGCCATTTAAATACCTGAAATTAAGTATTCTCTTAAACCACTGATTGCTGTGCACTGATGAATAGCCCCAGTATAATTGGCAGTCTCAGTTAATCAGTAGGATTGTGATTAGGATCATTTCAGAAGACTTAAAGAACAACTCTAAATTCGTCCTCTAAACAGGTTAGTGATTATCATACTGAATATCACAATCACAGTAATTCAGTCAAAGTTGCTGCTATAATTATTATTTTAATACTTTGATTGCTGATCAAAATACTTCAACATATTGTCTTATCCATAGACAGGAATCATGTGTTTTTGTTAATATGTTGTTCAAATAATTATGCAGAGAGAATTTAAAATTTTTCGTATATTGCTTTTCAGTATATGATTTTCTTCAACAAATTCTTTGAATAGTTTACAGTCTGGTCCTAGATGAATGATAGAACTAACAGAAACACTGGTCCACAAACAGGATCAAACATCATCCATTATAAAGAAGATATCTGGAAGTGCAATGTAAATGAAGTGCTGGAAATATAAAGAAAGTCAGACAGTACATGTAGAGAAAGAACATTAAAGTTTTGTAAAAATAACCTTTATCAAAACCGGAAATAATTCAAAAGTAGCCAACAGAGAGTGGTGGAGATAACTAAAGGGAGAGCCAGTGCTATGGACAGAGCGAATGCACAAAGTGGTGTTGGTGACAGAGGAAAGAGGATGTTAAATGTTCGTGAATAATGAAGGCACGTCTGAAAAATACATGCAAAATGCGGGAGGAACTTAGCAGGTCAGGGAGCATCTATAAACAGTCAACGTTTGAGGCTGAAATCCTTCATGAGCACTCATCAGGCAAGTCTGTGGGAGGTGTAAGTGGGAAGAGATGAATAAAAACTGAAATTCCAGAACAGGAAAGAAGAAAAACTGAATGCTGTAAATGTGAGGAATAATTAGGACTAAGTGATCGTAAGAAATTGTTCAATAAAAGGTTGATGTGTGAAGGGTGTGATAGGTCTTGTGGGTGGAAGGTAGTCTTATATCAGCCTGTTACCCAATTTGCATTTGATTATACCACTATTGGTGAAACCCCATCCTGAGCACTGAATGCAGAAGACTAGGTTACAGGAAGTACTAATTAATCGCTGCATAACCAAGGATGAGTACTTAGGTCCCTGAATGTTGGGAAGGGAGTTAAAATGACAGGTGCTGCATACTGTGTAATCGCATGAGAAGAAGTCTTAAGAAGGGTACTTGTTTTTTATTATTAATTCACTATTATTATTTATTTTATTAATTGTTTTGTTTTCGATAGTGAAAGTGGACTGAGAAAGCAATTGTCCCTTCAGAATTCTAGAAGAGGGAAGTGGAAGATAAACATGGTGGTGGAATCATGTTAGATCTGGGCGAGACCAAAGATTTGCAGGTCCAAAGAAAGGACATATTGCCCAACAAAAGGATATTTGGAATGAGTTCTCAAATGATGTGATCTAGAATTATTACAAATACATGTATGATATTAAAATAAGGGTCTATTATTTCAGGCAGGATCTTTTTTGAAGCTGACTTGCTAATGTTTTTGGGTTTGTAACTATCTTAGGGACATGTTTCATTGATATGTTTATTTTATATATTTTTGTCATAAATTCATGATTTTTTAAATCTTAAAATAATGTTTGATTAAAATTTATGTGCTTTTTATGTAAGGTTTTATTTAATGTAGAGTATAACAGGTCACATGATGAGAGTTTAATAAGAGCATGACTGGCATTATGGGTCAGAACCAACATGGAGACAAAGAAAGACAAATAGCCCTAAAATAACCCTATTCTGCACGTGGTCTAAGAGGTGCACATGGTAATTGTTTTTATTCATTTTATATTGTGTATAATGTTGTTGATGTGCCTTTACATGGATAGTGTGATACGTTTTTAGTGATTTTATTTGATTTCAGCACACTTCCGTTGTGCTGACATGTTTTGGGCCTGTTTATCGGTGGACACTAGCTTGAGAGTCTTTAAAAGACTGACAGATGTATGTTTCAAACCTTTCATGTCTTTTATTTTCTTGTAGTTTTCATGGTTTTCATGCTGAAGAAAGAGAGAGAGAGATAAAAATAAATCTTCAAGGACATCTGTATGATGCATGGCCATTATTTCATTGGACCGGTGTAGTCATAGTGAAAACGTGCAGCCAACATGGCCAGGAGTTCAAAGTAAGAAGCGTCACATGTCTGGGAAGAAGAGAGGAGAAAGCACGATCGCTGTGGCAGCGTGTGGCTGGAGAAGTTGTTGGAGAAAAGGCCTGTCGATTCACGGGAGAAAACAGGAGTGTCGTCTCCTGACACTGTCAGGTTGAGATACCACAATTTCACCGAGAGAGTAATGCTTACCAGCGTAGGCTACAGCCTTGCAAATATCCTCTCTAGAGGCTTCAGAGTGCAGTGTCTGTTTCATTCCCTTGCTGTCTTCAGGCAGGAAAGTGCGGCTCTGCAGACGGAATCAGTAGAGTCGAATCCAGGAAATCTTCACGGGAAAAAAAGTTAACCCCAAAAATGCTAGAGCTTAAGCAACAAAAGGCTTCTCAGAGGGAGTGTAAATTTATCAAGCTATATGAAAGCTGGAAAGACCAAGTTAGAGCTACACGTACCAAACTTAAGGATGAGTGCTCTGACCAAGACTTAGGTGACATGAGGGATGCTGTTGAAGGGCTGTAGACACAAGTGAAAGATGTGTATGAAAATATATGATCTCAATCAGCACCTTCTACTAAGATTAGAAGAAAAATGGATTCCTGCACAGCAGTAACAACAGATTTGATGGGGCTAATGAAAGTACATATGAGTGAAGTGGGGCAAGAGGAGTTTGATGCTAAGGCAAAAAATACAAGACTTCATATGGTGCTCGACAGCGAGCATGCCCAGTCGATATTTGGGACTACAATCTCCAAATCCACTGTTCGTAGCCACCACTCAAGCTGTTTATCAGAACAGCAAAACATCACAGCAAAAAGAGCAGAGTGTGCTGCACAGTTTGCTGCAATGAAGGCTGAAATGAAGATGCAGGAAGCTATCGCTGTACAAAGGCATGAACTTAAAAGTTTGGAAAGTCAGAGAGATCTTCAGGTAATAGCCGCAAATCTTAAGGCTTACTCTGAAGCTGACTTAGGTGAGGCCTTGGTGGAAAGTAGAACGGCAAGCAGTGAGGCGGCTAATTGTCTTTCAATATCTTATAAAGAAATTAAAGGAGGACAAACATGTAAGAACTAAAACAATGAACAAACAAACAATGAAGCATTGTTAGTACAAGACCTACATGACACAATGGTTCTCACCAGATTTCCTGCACCCGAGCCCTCAGTCTTCTCAGGGGACCCATTTCAGTTCCCAGAGTGGAGCACAAGTTTCAAAGCATTAATAGAACTGCGATGCACAAATCCAGTTGACAGGTCGTTCTACCTACAGAATGGAAGGAAGCTTCTACAGAAAGGATGATGAAGCTGATGACCAGGCATGGGAGACTTTGAATGCTCGGTACGGCCGCTCCTTTGTAACCCAGCGCGCATTTAGAGAAAAACCGAACAACTGGCCAGAGATTGGCTCACGGGAGTCAGTTAAACTGAGCCAATTCAGTGATTTTCTGACAGCCTGTAGCAATGCCATGCCATATATCAAAGGACTTCAGGTGTTAAATGGCTGTGAAGAGAATCAAAAGATACTCCAAAAACTCCCTGATTGGGTGACCTCTCGCTGGAATCGTCGTGTCACAAAGCAGTTGCGACGAATGGGGGAATTCCTTGATTTCAAGGGGTTTGCTGATTTTTGTGGCACAAGAAGTAAAAATCACATGCAATCCTATAACATCCTTTCATGCCTTGAAGCCTACTGAAGAAAAATCACCTCGAGACATGAAGCACACAAAAGCTAACACGTTTATTACAAATGTGAAAGTGTCGGATAAATCATGTACCGTGATGGAAACATACAGTGCCGTGGAGAACAGCTCAAAGGATTCAAATGGATCCAAGAAGGTAAACACTTCATTTTCATCTTCAAACCCAGTCACATGCATGTGCTGTGGGGAAAACCACTCCATCCACAGGTGCCAGAAGCTCGCCAATAAGCCAGTGGAGGAGAAGAGAAGATTCATATTGGACAATAACCTGTGCTTTGGCTGTCTTAGGAGAGGACACAATTCAAAGGATTGTAAGAGCAAAGCTACTTGTGGCATATGTAAGAAGCATCATCCAACACCACTTCATGAAGACTGTCCTTCTGCTGCAGCAGACACATCTTCTCAGGTTATGCAAGCAGAAGAACACCCATCTTTCTTTGCTTGCTGTGTAAACGGAGGTGATGGTGGGAGCACATCCATGATAGTGTCTGCATGGATTTCTTCAATCACTACCCCTAAAACAGAGACCTTAGTGTATGCCATACTGGATACACAGAGTAGCAACACTTTTGTAGACCAAGAGGTATGTGAGAAGGTGGGGGCAGGATTAGAGCCAGTCAAGCTAAAGCTTACCACTATGATGGGAAAAGATTCCATTGTTCAGAGTGGAAGAGTTAGTGGGCTTAGAGTTAGAGGATTTTCCTCGCAAAGTTTCATCAACTTGCCACCTGCCTATACCATAGATTTCATCCCACTCGAATGTTCCCACATTCCTACACCTGAAATGGCCAAAAGGTGGAAATATCTGAATAGAATAGCACAGGAAATACCAGAGCTGATGGATTGCGAGGTCGGACTCCTGGTAGGTTATGACTGCGTGAGAGCGTTAGCACCACAGCATGTCATCACAGGAGGTGACGATGAGCTGTATGCCATCAAGACTGACCTGGGTTGGAGCATTGTTGGCTGCTCACCATGGGTCGCAAAGTCAACAGAAATGACAGGTCTGTGCCATCATGTATCTGTCAAGGAACTTCTACCATTGACACCGGCCACTGTTATCAGAGCTGTTGAATTAGACTTCAGAGATACAAACCCCGGGAAAAAGAGCATATCACAAGATGACGCACAATCCATGCAATTACTGAATGAAAGAATACACCAGAATACACCTGGAAATGCCCCTCCCCTTTAAAACACGCCCTCAACTGCCAGAAAATAAGCGGCTGGCTCTGGTGCAGCTGAAGCACCTGAAAGGGAAACTTGAGAAAAATCCCAACTTCAAGGATGATTACGTTAAATTTATGGAAGGTGTCTTCAAGGATGGTGATGTGGAGAGAGCTGAAGATCAAAGCAAAGCAGGAAATGTGTGGTATATTCCTCACCAAGGAGTCTATCATCCAAGAAAGCCAGGAAAAATTTGGGTTGTGTTCGACTGTTCTGTTAAGTATGATGGCACAGCTCTGAATGATCACTCACTAGCTGGACCTGATCTCACAAACAGGCTGACAGGAGTGCTCTGCAGATTCCATAAGCACCCAGTCGCAGTCATCCGTGATGTGGAAAAAATGTTCCACAGTTCCATGTAAGCCAAGAGGACAGAGACTACTTACTGTTCCTGTGGCGGGAATATAGCGATACAAATCTAGAGCCAAAAGAATATCGCACGAAGGTCCATCTCTTTGGAGCAGCATCCTCTCCTGGCTGCGCAAATTATGGAATGAAATATCTTGTGAGCCAGAATGAAGAAGAATATCCAGCAGCAGCCAACTTCATCAGAAAAAAATTCTCTGTTGATGATGGCTTCATCAGTGCAGAATTTGTAGACACAGCCATCAAACTAGTGAGAGAAGCGCAAAACATGTGTGCAAAAGGGAGATTACATCTCCACAAGTTCATCTCCAACAACAGAGAAGTCTCGGAGTCAATTCCCTACAGTGAACAAGCTAGTGCAGTTCAGAATGTGGACCTCAATTATGATGAACTCCCAGTCCAGACCATGTTGGGAGTAAAGTGGAATGTGATCAGTGACACCTTCTCCTTTAAAGTCGCCCCGGACAAAATACTAGCAACATGGCAGGGAATCCTCTCGACTGTAGCCTCTGTGTTTGACCCACTAGGCTTCCTAGCTCCCTTCCACCTACTAGGAAAGAAAGTATTAAAGGAAATGTGCCAAAAGAGCATTGGATGTGACAAACAACTGCCGGGAGAATTAAAACCATGATGGGAGAGCTGGCTGAACGATCTAAAGAATCTGCAAAAACTCCAGATTCCAAGATGCTTTTCTCCTGAAAACCTAGGGAAGGTCCAGAGCTTTGAACTGCATCACTTTTCGGATGCGAGTAGCCATGGATACGATCAGTGCTCATATATCCCAGTACTGAGTGAGGACAAAGTGCATTGCTGCTTAGTCATAGGTAAGGCAAGGGTTGCACCCACAAGAGTTGTGACCATACCAGGCTGGAGTTAACAAATGCAGTGGTCTCCTCAGCGGTCAGCAGTATGCTAAAGGAGGAGCAGGAGCTCAAAATTGATCGAGTGTTTTTGGACAGATTCCCAGGTAGTCTTGGACAACATTCATAATGAAGCCCAAAGGTTTCACATTTTCATTGCAAATTGAGTCCAAAAAAGCAGAGAAGCAACTGAGCCAGCACAGTGGTATTATATCGACCCTGATCAAATCCGGCGGATCACGCTTCCAGAGGCCTCAAGGTGGCAGAGCTGATTGGTTCAAATTGGCTTACTGGACCCAAGTTTCTGTGGGAAAGAGAGATTGTCACATCAAAGTTAACTCCAGAGCTTCTGGTGGGCGATCCTGAAGTCAAAACAACACAAATACTACAAACAAAGGTGGTAAAAGAGGACACACACAAAATGCTGGTGGAACGCAGCAGGTCAGACAGCATCTATAGGAAGAAGCACAGTCAATGTTTCGGGCCGAGACCCTTCGTCAGGACTAACTGAAAGAAGAGATAGTAAGAGATTTGAAAGTGGGAAGGGGAGGGGGAGATCTGGAATGATAGGAGAAGACAGGAGAAGGGGGGATAGATCTAAGAGCTGGAAAGTTGATTGGCAAAAGGGATACCAGGCTGAAGAAGGGAGAGGATCATGAGAAGGGAGGCCTAGGGAGAAAGAAAGGGGGAAGGGAGCACCAGAGGAAGATGGAGAGCAGGCAAGGAGTTATTGTGAGAGGGACAGAGAGAGAAAAGAGAGAGACAGAGAGAGGGAAAAAAGGGGATGGATGGAAGGATGGATGAATAAAGAGACAGATAGGTAGATAGGTAAATAAATAAATAAGGGATGGGGTAAGAAGGGGGAGGTGGGGCATTAGCGGAAGTTAGAGAAGTCAATGTTCATGCCATCAGGTTGGAAGCTACCCAGACGGAATATAAGGTGTTGTTCCTCCAACCTGAGTGGAGCTTCATCTTGACAGTAGAGGAGGCCATGGATATACATAACAGAATGGGAATGGGACGTAGAATTAAAATTTGCGGCCACTGGGAGATCCTGCGTTCTCTGGCAGATAGAGCGTAGGTGTTCAGTGAAATTGTCTCCCAGTCTGCGTCGGGTCTCACCAATATAGAGAAGGCTATACCAGGGGCACCGGACACAGTATACAGCCGGACACAGCTGACTGACAGGTGAAGTGTCGCCTCACCTGGAAGAACTGTCTGGGGTTCTGAATGGTGGTAAGGGAGGAAGTGTAAGGGCATGTGTAGCACTTGTTCCGCTTACGCGGATAAGTGCCAGGAGGGAGATCAGTGGGAAGAGGTGGGGGGGACGAATGGACAAGGGAGTCGCGTAGGGAGTGATCCCTGCGGAAAGCATAAAGGTGGGAGGGAAAGATGTGCTTGGTGGTGGGATCCTGCTGGAGGTGGCGGAAGTTACGGAGAATAATATATTGGACCGGGAGGCTGGTGGGGTGGTAGGTGAGGACAAGGGGAACCCTATCCCGAGTGGGGTGCCGAGAGGATGGTGCGCGTGAAATGGGAGAGATGCATTTGAGATCAGAGTTGATGGTGGAGGAAGGGAAGCCCATTTCTTCAAAAAAGGAAGACATCTCCTTCGTCCTGAAATGAAAAGCCTCATCCTGAGAGCAGATGCGGTGGAGATGGAGGAATTGCGAGAAGGGGATGGCATTTTTGCAAGAGACGGGGTGGAAAGAGGAACAATCCAGGTAGCTGTGAGAGTCCATAGGCTTATAGTAGACATCAGTAGATAAGCTATCTCCAGGGATAGAGACAGAAGGATCAAGAAATGGGAGGGAGGTGTCAGACCAGATAAATCTGAGGACAGGGTGAAAGTTGGAGACAAAGTTAATGAAGTCAACAAGCTCAGCATGCTTGTAGGAAGCAGCGCCAATGCAGTCATCGATGTAGTGAAGGAAAAGGGGGTACAGATACCAGAATAGGTTTGGAACATAGATTGTTCCACAAAGCCAACAAAAAGGCAGGCATAGCTGGGACCTTCATGGGTGCCCATAGCTACATCTTTAGTTTGGAGGAAGTGGGAGGAGCCAAAGGAAAAAATATTAAGAGTAAGGTCTAATTCCGCTCGACGGAGCAGAGTGGTGGTAGAGGGGAACTGGTTAGGTCTGGAATCCAAAACGAAGCGGAGAGCTTTGAGACCTGTCTGGTGGGGAATGGAGGTACATAGAGCAACACACATCAAAGTTGCTGGTGAACGCAGCAGGCCAGGCAGCATCTGTAGGAAGAGGTGCAGTCGACGTTTCAGGCCGAGACCCTTCGTCAGGACTAACTGAAGGAAGAGTGAGTAAGGGATTTGAAAGTAGGAGGGGGAGGGGGAGATGCAAAATGATAGGAGAAGACAGGAGGGGGAGGGATAGAGCCAAGAGCTGGACAGGTGATAGGCAAAAGGGGATGCGAGAGGATCATGGGACAGGAGGTCCGGGAAGAAAGAGGTATATAGAGACTGGATATCCATGGTGAAAATAAAGCCAGGGAGCTTAAAATCATTGAAAAAAATCCAGAGTGTGAGAAGTCTCACAAACATAGGTGGGAAGGGATTGAACAAGGGGGGATAAAACCGTGTTGAGATATGCAGAAATGAGATCGGTGGGGCAGGAGCAAGCTGAGATAATGGGTCTACCTGGACAGGCAGGTTTGTGGATCTTGGGTAGGAGGTAGAAACGGGAAGTGTAGGGTGTGGGAACTATGAGGTTGGTGGCAGTGGATGGGAGATCCCCAGAGCAGTGTGGGATACAATGGCCTGGTGCTCCTTGGTGGGGTCATGATCGAGGGGTAAATAAGAGGAGGTATCAGCGAGTTGTCGCGGTGCCTCAACAAGGTGGAGGTCAGTACGCCAGACTACAACAGCACCCCCCTCCCATCGGCGGGTTTTATAGTAAGGTTAGGATTGGTGCGGAGGGAGTGGAGAGCAGAGCATTCGGAAGGAGTGAGGTTGGAATTGGAACAAGGTGTGGTGAGGTCGAGACGGTTGATATCCCGCATTTTAATTCCATGTCCCATTGCCATTTTGATATGTCTATCCATGGCCTCCTCTACTGTCAAGATGAAGCCACACTCCGGTTTGAGGAACAACACCTTATATTCCGTCTGGGTAGCCTCTAACCTGATGGCATGAACATTGACTTCTCTAACGTCCGTTAATGCCCCTCCTCCCCTTCTTACCCTATCCCTTATTTATTTATTCATTTATTTGTTTGTTTGTTTATTTATTTATTCCTTTTTTTCCCTCTCTTTTTTTTCTCTCTGTCCCTCTCACAATTACTCCTTGTCTTCTCTACATCTTCCTCTGGTGCTCCCCTCCCCTTTTCTTTCTCCCTAGGTCTCCCGTCCCATGATCCTCTTCCCTTCTCCAGCCTTGTATCCCTTTTGCCAATCAACTTTCCAGCTCTTAGCTCCATCCCTCCCCCTCCTGTCTTCTCCTATCATTTTGGATCTCCCCCTCCACCTCCCACTTTCGGTCAGTCCTGACGAAGGATCTCAGCCTGAAACGTCGACTGTGCTTCTTCCTATAGATGCTGTCTGGCCTGCTGCGTTCCACCAGCATTTTGTGTGTGTTGCTTGAAAATCCAGTATCTGCAGATTTCCTCGTGTTTGCGTGGTAAAAGAGGACAATTTCTTGGAGAGACTTAAATGGTTCTCAAAATGGCATACAGCATTGAATGTGGTTGCCCAAATCCAGCAACTGGCAAGGAGAGCCAAAACACCAAAACCCATAAATGTTGAAGACAGAAGAAAGGCTTGTAAAATTGGCACAAAGGGATGCTTTCATAGAGGAAATGCAAGTACTAAGTCATGGTAATTTGCCACACAGGCATCCTTTGTTCCAACTTGACCCAGTATTACAAGACGGTGTCCTCAGGGTGGGAGGGCGATTAAAGAAGGTTTCCTTACCTCTCGACTTGAAGTATCCAGTAATCCTACCAAGAGATGGTGTCATCCATTCTTGAACGTTCTATTCATAAATTAGTTGTACTTGTAGAAAACAACTAAAATGTGTTCCAATGGAACTAATTTCTAAACACCTACCTGTGTGGAGAGTTTAAAGTATCGGTCTTGATCTCACAGTTTGTTACAAATACCAATTATTTGGTTCCGGAAATGACTAGATTTATTCAAATATTTCTATAAAGGTTATCATGAATCATAGTAATTTGGTGGGAGTGTAACTGTCTTAGAGACATGTTTCATTGAGATGTTTATTTTATATGTTTTTGTCATAAATTCATGATTTTTTTCTATCTTAAAATAATGTTTGATTAAAAATGTTGTGCTTTTTATGTAAGGTTTTATTTAATGTAGAGTGTAATGGGTCACATGACCAGAGTTTACTAAGAGCATGACTGTGGCATTATGGGTCAGAACCAACATGGAGACAAAGAAAGACAAATAGCCCTAAAATAACCTTATTCTGCATGTGGTCTAAGAGGTGCACATGGTAATTGTTTTTATTTGTTTTATATTGTGTATAACGTTGTTGATGTGCCTTTACATGGATAGTGTGATATGTTTTTAGTGATTTTATTTGATTTCAGCGTACTTCCGTTGTGCTGACGTGTTTTGGGCCTGTTTATCAGCAGGCACTAGCTTGAGAGACTTTAACAAACTGAGAGATGTATGTTTCAAAACTTTTATGTCTTTTATTTTCTTGTAGTTTTCACGGTGTCTGCTGAAGAAAGGGAGAGAGAGAGAAAAATAAATCTTCAAGGATATCTGTATGATGCGTGGCCTTTATTTCATTTGACCAGTGTAGTTATAGGGATACTGCTGTGCAAATTTTTGCACCTGGATTGAAAACAGCCATGATTTATTCATGCCATTACTATCTCATTGAGCCTTTATTCTAACATACCTATCCAGATCATGACTGTTTCTTTCCACTCTCATCCAACCCATGAAATGAACAGACTAACACCCAGTGGGAAACAAACAGCATCCCATTCAGACATGACTCATTACTCCTTTTGGGAACTTGGATCTATATGTATTGCTAGCCAAAATTCCAACCTCTAATAAAACTCCTTCTGGTGTCTTTGTATACATAATTCTATGCAAGGTGACTATCTACTGTCAACCAAGGTCAGGTATGCAATTTTACCCCTAAGCAGCAAATTTGATTTCAAACAGCTCTGACAGCAGAATCATCCCTTTGTAACCAGGTCATACTGATGGGCTTCAAAATGTTCATACAGACACTAATTTGTAGGGGAAATTCAAAGTTCTATTTCCACAAAGCTGCTTAAAGCAGGTTAATGGAGATAACTCAAGTGAGAATTTTTTAGAGATTCAGCAGGGTAGCAGGTTCACTCAGCCCATTGAGCTCACATCACCCTATTACACCTGTGTGACCAATCAAACTACTGACCTGTATTGTTTTGGGATACTAGAGGAAACGGGAGCACATGCAGTTATGGGGAGAACGTACAAACTCCTCGCAGACAGCAGAGGAATTGAAGCCGGATCGCTGGTGCTGTAATAGTACTATGGTAACCACTATGTTACCATGCCACTCGTAAGCTTGCAGATTGTACTTGTGGAGGATATTAAAATAGTTACAGATCTAAGGTGATGGTGTTAAGAGGCAGATTGTTCTATATAGAGCAGTACAGCGCAGGAATGACTCCTTTGGCCCATATTGTCTGTGTTGTACATTATGTCAAATGAAACAAGTCCCTTCTGTCTGCGTATGATCCCCATCTGTCCATTCCATGCATATCCATGTACCTATCTAAAAGCCAGGATCATCTCTGCTTGTACGCACTTACACTTTATATTAGTCATCTGGTGTTTTGGATTGAAGATATCCAAGATCACGTTACTATGCTCACAGGCATGTGAATATATGCCAAAGACTGGTAACTGCAGTTTCAGAACTTTAAAAGACATCAAGTTGTCTACAATTTTCATCTAACTAGATTGATGGAGTCAGAATAATGCAACACAATACACGAGAGTCCAGAGGAACTCAGTGGGTCAGGCAGCACCTATGGAGGAAAATATCCATTTCCCTCAGTAGATGTTGCCTGACCCACTGAGTCCCTGCAGTTTTTTGAGTGTTGCTCCAGAATTCTTGTATCTGCAGTCTCTTGGGTCACTAGTATAACGCAAATGTTTTTGTTCATAAAGATCAACACAAAGTACTTCTCTTTTTTTTTCAAACAGCTTGGGGAAAATCATTTATCTTTCCAATGTCTGGATTGAAATTTCCTTACTTTGTTAAGGTAGGCTGTGTTAATTAATAATGACTGCACTTGAAAAGGCCAAACATGCTGTTCAAAATCAATCATTCACACTTCTATTTGTATTTTAAGGGATTTGCTGCTTTGCTGAATCATGTGCCATTGTAGAAAATGACCTGGTAAATGACTGAACTAATTACTTATTAATAATAGGTATTGTACATGTAATCCCTTACTCACTCTTCCTTCAGTTAGTCCTGATGAAGGGTCTCAGCCTGAAACGTCGACTGCACCTCTTCCTATAGATGCTGCTTGGCCTGCTGCGTTCACCAGCAACTTTGATGTATGTTGCTTGAATTTCCAGCATCTGCAGTATTCCTGTTGTTTGCGTTTATTGTACATGTTATTACTAAGGTTCTAAAATCTGTGTGTTCTTAGCCTAGTGATCATCATGGATATTGTTATTGCATTTATTTGGTTGAAATTTGTGGATAATCTGTAAACATTCTAATTTTCAGTAATCATGTAGAACAAAAATCTTTTAAAGTTGAATGGTATTACCATCACTAAGTCATGAACCTGAACATTCCAGGGATTACAATTGACGATAAGTTAAATTAGGTCAATTACATAAATACTGATCTGCAATAGCAGGCCAGAATCTGAACATCCTGTAATGAAT